>NW_024435434.1:0-26062 GCF_017639785.1 Mesocricetus auratus | reverse complement strand
CGCTGGGGTTGGGGGCTTGGAGGGTCTGATGTCACATTGTATAATTTTGTACATAGAGCACTATAGTGATGTCACAGTCAATAATTTTGATATCATAGTGCAGGATTGTGATGTCACACTCAATAATTGTGATGTTATAGTACAGTATATTGATGTCATGGTGTATATTTGTGATGTAATAATGCACTATAGTTATGTCATACTGTATAATTGTGATGTCATATTGCACTATAGTGATATCACAAAGTATAATTGTGTTCATAGAGAACTATAGTGGTGACACAGTGAATAATTGTGATGTCACAGTGCAATCTAGTGATGTCACAGTGTATAATTGTGTTTATAGAGCACTGTAGCTATGTCACAGTCAATAATTGTGATGTCAGATTGCAGAAAATTGATGAAACAGTGTATAATTGTGATGTCACAGTGCACGATTTTGATGTCACAGTGTGTAATTGTGATGTCATATTTCACAATAGTGATGTCACAGTGTTTAATTGTGATGTGATAATGAACTATAATTAGGTCACAATGTATAATTGTGTTCATAGAGCACTATAGTGATGTCACAGTCAATAAATGTGATGTCATAGTGCAGTATATAGATAACAGTGTATACTTTTGATGTCATAGTGCAGGATTTTGATATCACAGTGTATAATTGTGATGTCATATTGCACTACAATGATGTCACAAAGTATAATTGTATTCATAGGGAATTATATTGATGTCACAGTCAATAATTGTGATGTCATAATGCAGTATGTTGATGTCACGAGGTATAATTGTGATGTCATATCGCACTATAGTGAACTCACAGTGTATACTTGTGTTTATAGGGAACTATATTGATGTCACAGTCAATAATTGTGATGTCATAGTGCAGTATATTTGTAGCACAATGTATAATTGTGATGTCAAATTGCAAGATAATGATATCACAGTGTATAATTGTTGTGTCATATTGTACTATAATGATGTCACAGTCATTAATTTTGTTATCATAGTGCAGGAGTGTATAAATGTGTGCATAGAGAACTATTTGATGTCGTAGTGTACAATTGTGATGTCATATCTCACTATAGTGATGTCACAGTGTATAATTGTGTTCATAGAGCACTATATTGATCACAGTCAATAATTGTGATTTCATAGTTCCATATTGTGATGTCACAGCCAATGAGTGTGATGTCTTAGTGCAGTATACTGACAACACAGTGTATAATTGTAATGTCACCATGCAAGATAGTGATGACACAGTGTATAATTGTGATGTCATATTGCACTATAGTGATGTGACAGTATATAATTGTGTACGTAGAGCACTGTAGTGATGTCATAGTCAATAATTGTGATGTCATAGTGCAGGATAGTGATGACACAGTGTTTAATTGTTATGTCATATTACACAATCGTGATGTCACAACATATAATTGGGTTCATAGATAACAATAGTGACATCACAGTCAATAATTGTGATGTCATAGTACAGTATTGACGATTTACAGTCAATAATTGTAGGTCACAGTCCATCTAATCGATGTCACACTGTATAATTGTGATGTCATATCGCACTATAGTGATGTCACAGTGTATAATTGTGTTCATAGAGCACTATAGCTATGTCACAGTCAATAATTGTGATGTCATAGTGCAGTATATTGATAACACAGTGTATAATTTTGGTGTCATATTGCACTATAATGATGTCACTGTGTATAATTTTGTACATAGAGCACTATAGTGAATTTACAGTCAATAATTGTGATATCATAGTGCAGGATTGTGATGTCACAGTGAATAATTGCAGGGCACAGCCCATTATATTGATGTAACAATGTATAATTGTTTTCATAGAGCACCATAGTGATGTCACAGTCAATAATTATGATGTCATAGTGCAGTAGATTGATGTCACAATGTATAATTTTGATGTCATGTTGCAGTATATTGATAACACAGTGTATAATTGTGGTGTCTTCTGCACTATAATGATGTTACAGTGTATAATTGTGTTCATAAAGCACTATATTGATGTCACAGTCAATAACTGTGATGTCATTGTGCAGTATTTGATGTCACAATGTATAATTGTGATGTCATATCACAATATAGTGATGTCACACTGTATAATTGTGTTCATAGAGCAGTATAGTAATGTCACAGTCAAGAACTGTGATATCGTAGTGCAGTATATTGACAACGTAGTGTATAATTGTGGTGTCATATTGCACTATAATGATGTCACAGTCAATAATTTTGATATCATAGTGCAGGATTGTGATGACACAGTCAATAATTGTGATGTTATAGTACAGTATATTGTTGTCATGGTGTATAATTGTGATGTAATAGTGCACTATAGTTATGTCATAGCGTATAATTGTGAAGTCATATTGCACTATAGTGATGTCACACAGTATAATTGTGTTCATAGAGAACTATGTTGGTGACACAGTGAATAATTGTGATGTCATTGTGCAGTCTATTGACGTCACACTGTATAATTATGATGTCATATCGCACTATAATAATGTCACAGTGTATAATTGTGTTCATAGAGCACTATAGTGATGTCATATTCAATAACTGAGATTTCATAGTTCAGGACTGTGATGTCACATTCAATAATTGTAGTACACAGTCCATTATATTGATGACACAGTTTATAAATGTGATGTCTCAGTACAGCATAGTGATCTCACAGTGTATAATTGTGATGTCATATTGCACTATAGTGATGTCACAGTGTATAATTGTGATATCATATTGCACTATAGTGAACACACAGTGTATAATTGTGATCATAAGAACTATAGTGATGTCACAGTCAATAATTGAGATGACATACCACAGAATTGTGATGTCACAGTCAATAATTTCGATGTCATAGTGCAGTACTGTGGTGTCACAGTGAATAATTGTAGGTCACAGTCCATTTTATTGAAGTCACAGTGGATAATTGTGATGTCACAGTGCAAGCTAGTGATGTCACAGTGTATAATTGTGTTTATAAAGCACTGTAGCTATGTCACAGTCAACAATTGTGATGTCATATTGCAGTAAATTGATGACACAGTGTAAAAATGTCATGTCATAGTGCAGGATTTTGATGTCACAGTGTATAATTGTGATGTCATATTTCACTATAGTGATGTCACACTGTTTAATTGTGAGGTGATAATGAACTATAATTATGTCACAATGTATAATTGTGTTCATAGAGCACTATATTGATGTAACAGTCAATAAATGTTATGTCATATTGCAGTATATTGAAAACAGTGTATAATTTTGATGTCATAGTACAGGATTTTGAGTCACAGTGTATAATTGTGATATCATATTGCACTACAGTGATGTCACAAAGTGTAATTGTAAAAATAGAGAATTATATTGATGTCACAGTCAATAATTGTGATGTCATAATGCAGTATGTTGATGTCACAAGGTATAATTGTGATATCATATCACAATATAGTGAACTCACAGTGTATAATTGTGTTCACATTCCATTATATTGATGTCACAGTTTATAATTGTGTTCATAGAGCACTATAGCTATGTCACAGTCAATAATTCTGATGTCATACTGAAATATATTGATAACACAGTGTATAATTCTGATGTCATAGTGCAGGATTTTGATGTCACAGTGTATAATAGTGATGTCATATTGCAATCTAGTGATGTGACAGTGTATAATTGCGTACATAGAGTACTAAAGTGAAGTCATAGTCAATAATTGCGATGTCATAGTGCAGTATATTGACAACACACTGTATAATTTGATGTCACAGTGTAAGATAGTGATGTCACAGTGTACAATTTTGTATATTGAGCATTATAGGAATGTCACAGTCAATAATTGTGATGTCATAGTGCAGGATCGTGATGTCACAGTCCATAATTGTGATGTCATAATGCAGAATATTGATAACACAGTGTATAATTGTGATGACATATTGCAGGATATTGATGTCACAGTGTATAATTGTGGTGTCATATTGCACTATAGTGATGTCACAAAGTATAATTGTGTTCATAGAGAACTATATTGATGTCACAGTGTATAATTGTGATGTCATATTGCACTATAGTGATGTGACAGTGTATAATTGTGGACATAGAGTACAAAAGAGATGTCACACTCCATAATTTTGATGTCATAATGCAGTATATTGATAATACAGTGTATAATTATGTTCATCGAGATCTATATTGATGTCACAATGTATAATTGGAATGTCATATTGCACTATAGTGAACTCACATTGTATAATTGTGTTCATAAGCACTATAGTGATGTCACAGTCAATAATTGAGATGACATACTGTAGAATTGTGAAGTCACAGTCAATAATTGTGAAGTCATAGTGCAGTATATTGATAACACAGTTTATAATTGTGATATCATAGTGCAGGATTTTGATGTACCAAAGTATAATTGTGTTTATGGAGAAATACATTGAGGTCACAGTCAATAATTGAGATGTCATAATGCAGTATATTGATGTCACGGTGTATAATTGTGATGTCATAGTGCACTATAGTGATGTCAATTTGTATAATTTGTGACGTCATATTGCACTATAGTGATGTCAAATTGTATAATAGTGTTCATGGAGCATGATAGTGATGTCACAGTCAATAATTGTGATGTCATAGAGCAGTATTGTGGTGTCACAGTGAATAATTGTAGGTCACAGTCCACTATATACATGTCACAGTGTATAATTTTGATGTCACAGTGCAAGCTAGTGATGTCACAGTGTATAATTGTGTTCATAGAGCACTATAGGTATGACACAGTCAATAATTGTGATGTTATAGTACAGTATATTGATGTCATGGTGTATAATTGTGATGTAATATTGCACTATAGTGATGTCACACAGTATAATTGTGTTCATAGAGAACTATGTTGGTGACACAGTGAATAATTGTGATGTCATTTGCAGTCTATTGACGTCACACTGTATAATTGTGATGTCATATCGCACCATAATAATATCACTATGTATAATTGTGTTCATAGAGCACTATAGTGATGTCATATTCAATAACTGAGATGTCATAGTTCAGGACTGTGATGTCACATTCAATAATTGTAGTACACAGTCCATTATATTGATGACACAGTTTATAATTGTGATGTCTCAGTACAACATAGTGATCTCACAGTGTATAATTGTGATGTCATATTGCACTGTAATGATGTCACAGTGTATAATTGTGATATCACATTGCACTATAGTGAACACACAGTGTATAATTGTGATCATAAGCACTACAGTGATGTCACAGTCAATAATTGAGATGACATACCACAGAATTGTGATGTCACAGTCAATAATTGTGTCACAGTGAATAATTGTAGGTCATAGTCCATTTTATTGAAGTCACAGTGTATAATTGTGATGTCACAGTGCAAACTAGTGATGTCACAGTGTATAATTGTGTTTATAGAGCACTGTAGCTATGTCACAGTCAACAATTGTGATGTCATATTGCAGTAAATTGATGACACAGTGTAAAAATGTCATGTCATAGTGCAGGATTTTGATGTCACAGTGTATAATTGTGATGTCATATTTCACAATAGTGATGACACACTGTTTAATTGTGAGGTGATAATGAACTATAATTATGTCACAATATATAATTGTGTTCATACAGCACTATAGTGATATCACAGTCAATAAATGTGATGTCATAGTGCAGTTAGAGATAAACACAACGCTATTATCAATATTTAGAGGTAAACACTCTCTGTAATTAATATTTAGAGATAAACAAACAATCTATTATTAATATTAAGAGATAAATACACACTCTGTGATTAATTTACAGATAATCACACACCGAATGATTAATATTTAGAGATACACAAAATATGTGAATAAAATGATATCACAGTTAATGACTGTGACATCACTATAGTTCTCTATGAACACAGTTATATTTTATAACATCACTTTAGTACATTATGGCATCACAATTATGCACTGTGACATCACTTTGTTGCACTGAGACACTAATTATACAATGTGTTATCAATATAATGGACTGTGACCTACAATTATTGACTGTGACATGAAAATCCTGCACTATGACATCACAATTATTGACTGTGACATCAGTATAGTGCTCTATGAACACAACTATACACAGTGACATCACTATACTGAAATATGATATCACAATTATACACTGTGTTATCAATATACTGCATTATGACTATGACATCACAATCCTGTGCTGTGACATCACATTTCTGTGTTATGACATCACAATTATTGACTGTGTCATCACTATAGTGCTCTATGAACAAAATTATACACTGTGACATCACTATAGTGTGATATGACATCACAATTATACACTGTGGAATCAATCAAATGGACTGTGTCCTATAATCATTGACTGTGACACCAGAATACTGTACTATGACATCACAATTATTGATTTTGACATCACTATAGTGCTCAATGAACACATCACTATAGTGCTCAATGAACAAAATTATACACAGTGACATCACTATAGTGTGATATGACATTATTATTATACACTGTGACATCACTATCTTGCACTGTGACATCACAATAATACACTGTGTTGTCAATATACTGCACTAAGATATCACAATTAATGACTGTGACATCACAATTCTGCAGTATGTCATCACAATTATTGACTGTGACATCACTATACTGCTTATTAACACAATTATACACTGATTTCACTATAGTGCTATATGACATCACAATTATACAATATGACATCAATATCTTGCAGTGTGACATCACAATTACACACTGTGTTTTCAATATACTGCACTACGACATCACAATTATTGGCTGTGACATCACTATAGTGCTCATGAACACAATTATTCACTGTTTGTTCACTATAGTGCAATAGGACATCACAATTATACAGTGTTACATCAATATAATGGACTGTGAAATACAATTATTGAGTGTGACATCACAATTCGGTGCTATTACATCACAATTATTGACGGTGATATCAATATATTGCACTATGTACTAAATTATACACTGTGACATCATTATAGTTCAATATGAGACCACAATAATACACTGTGACATCATTATCTTGCACGGTGACATCAAAATTACACACTGTGTCAATATACTGTACTATGACATCAAAATTATTGACTGTGAAATAGCTGTAGTGCTCTATGAACACAATTATACACTGTGACATCACTAGCTTGCACTGTGTGATCACAATTATACACTGTGACATCAATATAATGGACTGTGACCTATAATTATTCATTGTGACACAAAATAATGTACTATGACATCACAATTATTGACTGTGACATCAATATAGTTGTCTGTGAACACAATTATACTTTGTGACATCAACACAATGCAATATGACATCACAATTATACACTGTGACATCAAATCCTGCACTACGACATCAAAATTATACATTGTGTTATCAATATACTGCACTATGACATCACAGTTATTGACTGTGACCTCACTATTCTCTATGAACACAATTATACTTTGTGACATCAGTATAGTGCAACATGACATCACAATTATACACTGTGACATCAATATAATGGACTGTGACCTAAAATTAATGACTGTGACATCAAAATCCTGGACTATGTCTTCACAATTATTGACTGTGACATCACTATACTGCTCTATGTACAAAATTATACACTGTGACATCACTATGTTGTGATATCACATCACAATTATACACTGTGATATCAATCTAATAGACTGTGAACTATATTTATTCACTATGACACCACAATACTGTACAATGACATCACAATTATTGATTGTGACATCACTATAGTGCTCTATGAACACAATTATACACTGTGACATCCCTATAGTGCGATATGATATTATAATAATACACTGTGATCTCACTATCTTGCACTGTGACATCACAATAATACACTGTGTTGTCAATATACTGCACTAAGACATCATAATTATTGTCTTGACATCAAATTCTGCAGTATGTCATCACAATTATGGACTGCGACATCAAATATGGCACTATGGTATCACAGTTATTGACTCTGACATCACTATAGTGCCTATGAACACAATTATACACAGTGAGTTTACTATAGTGCAATATGACATCACAATTATACACTGTGACATTTATATAATGGACTGTGACCTACAATTATTGACTGTGACATCAAAATCCTGGGCTATGATATCACAATTATTGACTGTAACATCACTACAGTGCTCTATGTATACAATTATACATTGTGACATCACCATAGTGCATTATGATGTCACAATTATACACTGCGACATCACCAACTTGCACTGTGACATAACAATTATAGACTGTGTTATCAGTATACTGCACTATGACATCACACTTATTGACTGTGACTTCACAATATGGAACTATGGTATCACAGCTATTGACTGTGACATCACTCTAGTGCTCTATGTACAAAACTATACTCTGTGTCTTCATTATACTGCAATAAGACACCACAATTATACACTGTGTTATCAATACACTGGAGTATGACATCACAATTATTGTCTGTGACATAACTATAGTGTCTATGAACACAATTATATACTGTAACATCACTGTAGTGCTATATAATGTCACAATAATAAACTGATGCATCGATATAATGGACTGCGACCTACAATTATTTACTATGACACCACAATGCTGTACTATGACATCACAGCAATAGACTGTCGCATCACTATAATGCTCTATAAACACAACTATACACTGTGACATCACGATATTGCGATATGACATCACAATTATACACAGTGACATCAAAATCCTGTACTATGACATCACAATTATATACAGTGTTATCAATATTCTGTACTATGACATCACAATTATTGGCTGTGACATCAGTATAGTGCTCTATGTACACAATTATATACTGTGACATCACTATAATGGATTGTGACCTACAATACTGTAATATGACATCACAATTATTGACTGTGACATCACTATAGTGCTCAATGTATCCAACTATACAATGTGACATCACTATAGTGCAACATGACATCACAAACATACACTGTGTTATCAATATACTGCATTATGATATCACAATTATTGACTGGGACATCACAATCCTGTGCTATGACATCACATTTATTGACTATGACATCACCATAGTGCTAAATGTACACAATTATACACTGTGACATTACTACAGTGAAATATGACATCCCAAATATACACTGTGGCATCAAAATCCTGCTCTATGACACCACAATTATATACTGTGTTATTAATATACTGCAGTATGACATCACAGTTATTGACTGTGACATCACTGTAGTTCACTATGAACACTATTATATATTGTGACAACACTATAGCACAATATGACCTCACAATTATACACTGTGACATCACTATAGTGCACTATGGCATCACAATTATACACTGTGTTATCAATATTCTGCACTATGACATCACAATTATTGACTGTGACTTCAGTATAGTGCTCAATGTACACAATTATACAGAGTGACATCACTATAATGGATTGTGATCTAAAATACTGTACTATGACATCACAATTATTGACTGTGACATCACCATCGTGCTCAATGTACACAAATATACAATGTGACATCACTATAGAGAACTATATTGATGACACACTGAATAATTGTAATGTCATATTGCAGTATATTGATGTCACAATGTATAATTACGAAGTCATATTGTACTATAGTGATGTCACAGTGTAAAATTGTGTACATAGAGCACTATAGAAATGTCACAGTCAATAATTGTGATGTCATACTGCAGTATATTGATATCACAATGTATAATTGTGACGTGAAAGTACAAGATAGTGATGTCACAGTGTATAATTGTAGTGTCATATTGCACTATAATGACGTCACAAAGTATAATTTCTTACATCCAACACTATAGTGATGTCACGGTCAATGACTGTGATGTCATAGTGCATGATATTGATGTCGCAGTATATACTTTTGATGTCATATTGCAGTATAATGATTACATTGTGTATAATTTTGGTGTCATATTGCACTATAATGATGTCACAGTGTAATTGTGTTCATAAAGCACTATATTGATGTCACAGTCAATAACTGTGATGTCATAGTACAGGATATTGATAATACAGTGTGTAACTGTGATGTCTCAGTGCAAGATAGAGATGTCACTGTGTTTAATTATGATGTCATATTACATTATAATGATATCACATTGTATAATTGTATTCACAGAGCACTAAAGTGATGTCACAATCAATAATTGTGATGTCATATTACAGTATTGTGGTGTCAAAGTCAATATTTGTAGGTAAAAGTCCATTAGATTTATGTCACAGCGTATAATTGTGTTCACAAAGCAATATATTGATGTCAGAGTAAATAATTTTGATGTCATAGTGCAGTATACTTATGTCACAGTGTATAATTGTGACTTCATAGTGCAGTATATTGATAACACAGTGTGTAATTGTGATGTCCCAGTGCAAGAAAGTGATGTCACAGTGTATAATTTTGTACATAGAGCACTAAAGTGATGTTACAGTCAATAATTGTAAAGTCATAGCACAGGATTGTGAAGTCACAGTCAATAATTGTGATGTCATAGTGCAGGATATTGATAACACAGTGTGTAATTGTGATGGCCCAGTGCAAGATAGTGATGTCACAGTGTATAATTGTGAGGTCATATTGCACTATAGTGTTGTCACAATGTGTGATTGTGTTCATAGAGCACAATAGTGATGTCACAGTCAATAATTGTGATGTCCTAGTGCAGTATATTGATGTTATGGTGTATAATTGTGATGCAATAGTGCACTATTATGATGTCACAGTGTATAATTGTGAGGTCCTATGGCACTATAATGTTGTCACAATGTATAATTGTGTTCATAGAGCACTATAGTGATGTCACAGTCAATAAATGTGATGCCATATTGCAGTATTTTGGTGTCACATTCCATAATTGTAGGTCCCAGTCCAACTTATTGATGTCACAGTGTTTTCATAGAGCACTATAGCTATGACATAGTCAATAATTTTGATGTCATACAGAAGTATATAGATAACCCAGTGTAAAATTGTGGTGTCATATTGCACTATAATGATGTCACAGTGTATAATTTTGTACATAGAGCTCTATAGTGATGTCACAGTCAATAATTGTAATGTCATAGCACAGGATTGTGATGTCACAGTCAATAATTGTGATGTCATAGTGCAGTATATTGATGACACAATGTATAATTGTGATGTCAAAGTACACAATAGTGATGTCACAGTGTATAATTTTGGCGTCATATTGCACTATGATGATGTCACAGTTTATAATTGTGTTCATAGAGCACTATAGCTATGTAACAGTCAAAAATTTTGATGTCATAGCGCAGTATTTTTGTGTCACATTCAATAATTGTAGGTCACAGTCAATTATATTGATGTCACTATGTATAATTGTGATGTCACAGTGCAATCTAATGATGTCACAGTGTATAATTGTGTTCATAGAGCACTATAGCTATGTCACAGTCAATAATTGTGATGTCATACTGCAGGATATTGATAACACCGTGTGTAATTGTGATGTCCCAGTGCAAGTTAATGATGTCACTGTGTATAATTATGATGTTATATCGCACTATAATGATGTCACATTGTATAATTGTGTTCACTGAGCATTAAAATGATGTCACAATCAATAATTGTGATGTCATAGTACAGTATTGTGGTGTCAAAGTCAATATTTGTAGGTCACAGTCCATTCGATTTATGTCACAGTGTGTAATTTTGTTCATAAAGCACTATATTGATGTCAGATTAAATAATTTTGATGTCATAGTGCAGTATATTTATGTCATAGTGTATAATTGTGTTGTCAGAGTGCACTATAATGCTGTCACAGCGTATAATTTTGAGGTCATATTGCACTATAATGTTGTCACAAAGTATAATTGTGTTCATAGAGCCCTATAGTGATGTCACAGTCAATAACTGTGATGTCATAGCACAGGATTGGGATGTCACAGTCAATAATTGTGATGTCATGGTGAAGTATATTGATGTCACGTTTTATAATTGTGATGTGATAGTGCACTATAGTGATGTCAGTGTGTATAATTTTGTACATAGAGCACTATAGTGATGTCACAGTCAATAATTGTGAAGTCATAGCACAGGATTGTGATGTCACAGTGTATAATTGTGAGGTCATATTGCACTATAGTGTTTTCACAATGTATAATTGTGTTCATAGAGCACTATAGTTATGTCAGAGTCAATTATTGTGATATCCTAGTGCAGTATATTGATGTCTCAGTGTATAATTGTGATGTCATAGTTCCCTATAGTCATGTCATAGTGTATAATTGTGATGTCATATTGCACTATAGTGTTGTTACAGAGTGGAATTATGTTCATAGAGCACTATAGTGATGTCAGAGTCAATAACTGTGATGTCATAGTGTCATATTGTGATGTCACAGTTAAAAAGTGTGATGTCATAGTGCAGTATACTGATAACACAGTGTATAATTGTGATGTCACAGTGCAAGTTAGTGACGCCACAGTGTATAATTGTGTTCATAGAGCACTGTAGCTATGTCACAGTCA
Source organism: Mesocricetus auratus (assembly GCF_017639785.1). Classification (NCBI taxonomy): domain Eukaryota; kingdom Metazoa; phylum Chordata; class Mammalia; order Rodentia; family Cricetidae; genus Mesocricetus; species Mesocricetus auratus. Next base: position 13,385 of record NW_024435434.1, on the reverse strand, counting down.
ATAATTGTGATGTCATAGTGCAGTATTGTGATGTCACAGACAATAATTGTAGGTCACAGTCCATTATATTCTTGTCACAGTGTATAATTGTGATGTCTCAGTGCAACATAGTGATGTCACAGTGTATAATTGTGATGTAATATTGCACTGTATTGAACTCACAGTGTATAATTCGGTTCATAAGCACTATAGTGATGTCACAGTCAATAATTGTGATGACATACTGCTGAATTGTGAAGTCACAGTCAATAATTGTGATGTAATAGTGCAGTATATTGACAACCAGTGTATAATTGTGATGTCAAAGTGCAAGATAGTGATGTCACAGTATATAATGGTGGAGTTATATTACACTATAATGATGTCACAGTGTATAATTGTGCACATAGAGCACTATAGTGATGTCACTGTCAACAAATGTGATGTTATAGGGCAGTATATTGATAACCCAGTGTATACTTTTGATGTCACAGTGCAAGATAGTGATGTCAGAGTGTATAAGTGTGATATCACAGTGCAAGCTAGTGATGTCACAGTGTATAATTGTTTTCATAGAGCACTATAACTATGTCTCAGTAAATAATTATGATGTCATAGTTCAGTATAATGATAACACAGTGTATAATTGTGATGTCATAGTGCAGGATTTTGATGTCACAGTCAATAATTGTAGGTGATAGTCCATTATATTGATGACAAAATTATAATTGTGTTCATAGAGAACTATATTGATGTCACACTCAATAATTGTGATGTCATACTGCAGTATATTCATGTCTCAGTGTATAATTGTGATGTCATAGTGCCCTATAGTCATGTCATAGTGTATAAGTGTGATGTCATATCGCAATATAGTGATGTCACAGTGAAAAATTGTGTTCATAGATCATTATAGCTATGACACAGTCAATAATTGTGATGTAATAGTGCAGTATATTGACAACCAGTGTATAATTGTGATGTCAAAGTGCAAGATAGTGATGTCACAGTGTATAATTGTAGTGTCATATTGCACTATAATGATGTCACATAGTACAATTTTGTACATAGAACACTATAATGATGTCACAGTCAATAATTTTGATGTCATAGTGCAGGATATTGATGTCGTTGTGTATAATTTTGAAGTCATATTGCAGAATAATGATTTCATAGTATATCATTGTGGTGTCATGTTGCCCTATAATGAAGTCACAGTGTAATTGTTTTCATAAAGCACTATATTGATGTCACAGTCAGTAATTGTGATGTCATAGTGCAGTGTATTGATGTCACAAAGTATAATTGTGATACCATAGTGCATTAGAGTGATGTCACAGTGTATAATTGTGATGTCATATTGCACTATAGTGATATTACTATGTATAATTGTGTCCATACAGCACTATATTGATGTAACAGTCAATAAATGTGATGTATTAGTGCAGTATATTGATTACAGTGTATAATTGTGATGTCATAATGCAGGATTTTGATGTCACAGTGTATAATTGTGATGTCCTATTGCACTACAGTGATGTCACAAAGTATAATTGTATTCATAGAGAATTATATTGATGTCACAGTCATTTACTGTGATGTCATAGAGCAGTATATTGATGTCACAGTGTATAATTGTGATGTCATATCGCACTACAGTGGTGTCACAGTGTATAATTGTGAGGTGATATTGCACTATAGTGAAGTCACAATGTATAATTGTGTTCTTACAGCACTCTAGTGATGTCACAGTGTATAATTGTGTCCATAGAGCATTATTCTGATGTCACAGTCAATAATTGTTATGTCATAGTACAGTATTTTGGTGTCACAGTCAATAATTGTGGGTCACAGTCTATTATATTGATGTCACAGTGTATAATTGTGATGTCATATCGCACTATACTGATGTCACAGTTTATACTTGTGGTCAGAGATCACTATAATGATATCACAGTCAATAATTGTGATATCATAATACAGTATTGCAGGGTCACAATGAATAAAGGTAGGTAACAGTCCGTTATATTGATGTCACAGTGTATAATTTTGATGTCACAGTGTATAATTGTATTGTCATATTGCAGTATAGTGATGTCACAGAGCATAATTTTTTTCATATAGCACTATAGGTATGACATAGTCAATAATTTTGATGTCATACAGAAGTATATTGATAACCCAGTGTACAATCATGGTGTCATATTGCACTATAATGATGTCACAGTGTATAATTTTGTACATTGAGCCCTATCGTGATGGCGCAGTCAATAATTGTGAAGTCATAGCACAGGATTGTGATGTCACAGTCAATAATTGTGATGTCATAGTGCAGTATATTGATGTCACGGTGTATAATTATGATGTGATAGTGCACTATAGTGATGTCACAGTGTATAATTTTATACATACAGTGATGTTACAGTCAATAATTGTGAAGTCATAGCACAGGAGTGTGATGTCACAGTCAATAATTGTGATGTCACAACGCAGGATAGTGATAACACAGTGTGTAATTGTGATGTCCCAGTGCAAGATAGAGATGTCATTGTGTATAGTTGTGATGTCATATGGCGCTATATTGATGTCACAAAGTATAATTGTGTTCATAGAGAACTATATTGATGTCACAGTCAATAATTTTGATGTCATAGTGCAGTATATTGATGTCACAGTGTAAAACTGTGATGCCACAGTGCAATATAGTAATGTCAAGGTGTATAATTGTGATGTCATAGTGCCCTATAGTCATGTAATAGTATATTATTGTGTTGTCATATTGTACTATAGTGATGCTACAGTGTGTAATTGTGTTCATAGAGCACTATAGTGATGTCAGAGTAAATAACTGTGATGGCATAGTGCCATATTTTGATGTCACAGTCAATAAGTGTGATGTCATAGTGCAATATACTGATAACACACTGTATAATTGTGATGTCACAGTGTATGATAGTGATGACACAGTGTATATTAGCGACGTCATATTGCAATATATGGAGGTCACAGTGTATAATTGTGTACATAGAGCACTATAGTGATGTCCTAGTAAATAATTGTGATGTCATAACTCAGGACTGTGATGTCACAGACAATAATGGTAGGTCACAGACCATTAAATTGATCTCACAGTGTATAACTGTCATGTCTCAGTGCAACATAGTCATGACACAGTGTATAATTGTGATGTTATATTGCACTGTAGTGAACTCACATTGTAACTCACATTGTAAAATTGTGTTCATAAGCACTATAGTGATGTCACAGTCAATAATTGTGATGACATACTGCAGAATTGTGAAGTCACAGTCAATATTGTGATGTAATAGTACAGTATATTGACAACACAGTGTGATGTCACAGTGCAATATAGTGATGTCACAGTGTATTATTGTGATGTCATATCACGTTATAGTGATGTCTCAATGTATAATTGTGTTCAGAGAGCATTATAATGATGTCACAGTCAATAATTGTGATGTTATAGTGGAGTATTGTCATGTCACAGTGATTATTGTAGGTCACAGTCCATTATATTGATGTAACAGTGTATAATTGTGATCTCACAGTGCAAGCTAGTGATGTCACAGTGTAAAATTGTGTACATAGAGCAGTATACTGATGTCACAGTCAATAATTGTGATGTCATAATGCAGTATATTGATAACACAGTGTATAATTGTGATGTCATAGTGCAGGATTTTGATGTCACAGTCAATAATTGTAGGTCACAGTCCATTATATTGATGTCACAAAGTATAATTGTGTTCATAGAAAACTATATTGATGTCACACTGAATAATTGTGCTGTCATATTGCAGTACATTGATGTCACAATGTATAATTGTGGTGTCATATCGCACTATAGTGAGGCCACAGTGTATAATTGTGTTCATAGAGCACTATAGCTATATCACTGTCAATAATTGTGATGTTATGGTGCCGTGTATTGATGCAGTATATTGATAACACAATGTATAATTGTGATGTCAAAGTGCAAGATAGTGTTTTCACAGTGTATAATTGTAGTGTCATATTGCACTATAATGATGTCACAGAGTACAAATTCATACATAGAACTCTATAATAATGTCACAGTTAATGATTGTGATGTCATAGTGCAGGATGTTGATGTCGCAGTTTGTACTTTTGATGTCATATTGAAGTATAAGGATTACATAGTGTATAATTGTGGTGTCATATTGCACTATAATGTTGTCACAGTGTAATTGTGTTCATAAAGCACTATATTGATGTCACAGTCAATAATTGTGATGTCATGGTGCCATGTATTGATGTCACAGACTATAATTGTGATCCAATTGTGCACTAGAGTGATGTCACAGTGTATAATTGTGAGGTGATAATGAACTATAGTGATATTACTCTGTATAATTGTGTTCATCGAGCTCTGCAGTGATGTCGCAGTCAATAAATGTGATGTAATAGTGCAGTATATTGATAACAGTGTATAATTGTGATGTCATAATGCTGGATTTGATGTCACAGTGTATAATTGTGATGTCATATTGCACTACAGTGATGTCACAAAGTATAATTGTATTCATAGAGAATTATATTGATGTCACAGTCATTAAATGTGATGTCCCTAGAACAGTATATTGATGTCACAGTGTATAATTGTGATGTTATATCGCACTATAGTGATGACACAGTGTATAATTGTGAGGTGATATTGCACTATAGTGATGTCACAATGTATAATTATGTTCATAGTGCACTATACTGATGTCACAGTCAATATGACTGATGTCATATTGCAGAATATTAATAATACAGTGTATAATTATGATGTCAATTCACACTGTAGTGATGTCACAGTGTATACTTGTGTTCAGAGATCACTATAGTGATATCACAGTGTATAATTGTGATGTCATAGCGCAGTATTGTGGTGTCACAGTGAATAATTGTAGGTCACAGTCTATTATAGTGATGTCACAGTGTATAATTTTGATGTCACAGTGCAAGCTAGTGATGTCACAGTGTAAAATTCTGTTCATAGAGCACTATAGCTATGTCACAGTCAATAATTCTGATGTCATAGTACAGTATATTGATAACACAATGTATAATTGTAATGTCAAAGTGCAAGTTAGTGATGTCACAGTGTATAATTGTCGCGTCATATTGCACTATAATGATGTCACAGTGTAGAATTGTGTTCATAAAGCCCTATATTGATGTCAGAGTAAATACTTTTGATGTCATAGTGCAGGATTTTGAAAACACAGTTTGTAATTGTGATTGCCCAGTGCAAGATACTGATGTCACAGTGTATATTTGTGTACATAGATCACTATATAGATGTCACAGTCAATAATTGTGATGTCATATTGCAGAATATTTATGTCACGGTCTATAATTGTGATGTGATAGTGCACTAAAGTGATGTCATAGTGTATAATGGTGATGTCATATTGCACTAAAGTGATGTTACAGTGTAATTTCATGGAGCATTATAGTGATGTCAGATTCAGTAACTGTAATATCATAGTGTCATATTGTGATGTCACTGTCAATAAGTGTGATATCATAGTGCAGTATACTGATAACACACTGTATAATTGTGATGTAACAGTGAAAGATAGTGATTTCACAGGATATCATTGTGATGTCATATTGCACTATAGTGAACTCACAGTGTATAATTTGTTTCATAAGCACTATAGTGTTGCCACAGTCAATAATTGTGATGACATACTGCAGAATTGTGAAGTCACAGTCAATAATTGTGATGTAATAGTTCAGTATATTGACAACACAGTGTATAATTGTGATGTCACAGTGCAAGATAGTGATGTCACAGTGTATTATTGTGCTGCCATATCGCAGTATAGTGACATCACAATGTATAATTATGTTCATAGTGCAGGATTGTGATGTCACAGTCAATAATTATTATGTCATAGTACAGTATATTGATGTCACTGTGGGAAATTGTGATGTCATAGTTCACTATAGTGATGTCATAGTATATAATTGTGATGTCATATTGCACTATAGTGATATCACAAAGTATAATTGTGTTCATAGAGCACTATATTGATGAAACAGTCAATAATTGTGATGTCATAGTGCAGTATATTGATGGCACAGTATATAATTGTGATGCAACAGTGCACTACAGTGATGTCACATTGTAAAATTGTGAGGTCATATTGCACTATAGTGTTGTCACAATGTACAAGTGTGTTCATAGAGCACTATAGTGATGTCACAGTCAATAACTGTGATGGCATAGTGCAGTATATTGATAACACAGTGTATAATTGTGATGTCATAGTGCAGTATATTGATGTCACAATGTATAATTGTGATGTCATATCGCACTATATTGATGTCACAATGTATAATTGTGTTCATAGTACAGGATTGTGATGTCACAGTCAATAATTATCTTGTCATATTACAGTAGATGTCAAATTGCACTATAGTGATGTCACAATGTATAATTGTGTTCATAGAGCACTATAGTCATGTCACAGTCAATAACTGTGATGTCATACTGCTGTATATTGATAACTCAGTGTATAATTGTGATGTCACAGTGCAGTATACTGATAACACAGTTTGAAATTGTGATGTCCCAGTGTAAGATAGTGATGTCACAGTATATAATTTGTACTTAGAGCACAATACTGATGACACAGTCAATAATTGTGATGTCATAGTGCAGAATATTGATAATACAGTGTATAATTTTGATGTCCCAGTGCAAGATTGTGATGTCACAGTGTAAAATTTTGATGTCATATTGCACTATAGAGATGTCACAGTGTATTATTGTGTTCCTAGTGCACTATCGTGATGTCAGAGTCAATAAGTGTGATGTCATAGTGCCATATTGTGATGTCACAGTCAATAAGTGTGATGTCATAATGCAGTATAACACAGTGTATAATTGTGATGTCACAGTGCAAGATATTGATGTCACAGTGTATAATTTTGATGTCATATTGCACTATAGTGAACTAACATTGTATAATTGTGTTCATAGAGCACTATACTAATGTTACAGTCAATTATTGTGATGTCATAGGGCAGAATATTGATAACACAGTGTATAATTGTGGTGTCATATTGCACCATAATGATGTCACAGTGTATAATTTTGTACATACAGCACTATAGTGATGTCACAGTCAATAACTGTGATGGCATAAAGCAGGAATTTAATTTCACAGTCAATAATTGTGATGTAATAGTGCAGAATATTGATAACACAGTGTATAACTGTAATTTCACAGTGCAAGATAGTAAAGTCACAGTGTATAATTGTGATACTGTATTGCACTATAGTGATATCACAATGTATAATTGTGCATATACATCATTAGAGTGATGTCACAGTCAATAATTGTGATGTCATAGTACAGTATTATGGTGTCACAGTCAATAATTGTAGGTCACAGTCCATTATATTGATGTCACAGTGTATAATTATTGTGTCATATCGCACTATAGTGATGTCACTGTGTATAATTGTGTTCAGAGACCATTATAGTGATGTCACAGTCAAAAATGTGATGTCATAGTGCATTATTGTGGTATCACAGTCAATAATTGTAGGTCAGAGTCCATTATATTCATGTCATATTGTATAAATATGATGTCACAATGCAAGCCAGTGATGTCACAGTATGTAATTGTGGTCATAGAGCACTATAGCTATGTCACAGTCAATAATTGTGATGTCACAGTGCATTATATTGATAACACAGTATATAATTGTGATGTCACAGTGCAAGATAGTGATGACAGTGTATAATTGTGTACATAGAGGACTATAGTGATGTCACAGTCAATAATTGTGATGTCATAGTGCAGGATATTGATCACACAGTGTGTAATTGTGATGGCCCAGTGCAAGAAAGTGATGTCACAGTGTGTAATTATGTACATAGAACACCACAGTGATGTTACAGTCAATAATTGTGATGTCCTAGTGCTGTATATTGATGTCACGGTGTATAATTGTGATGTCATTGTGCACTATAATGGTGTCACAGTGTATAATTTTGTTCATAGAGCACTATAGTCATGTCACAGTCAATAATTGTGATGTCACACTGCAGTATATTATTAACACTGTGTATAATTGTGATGTCACAGTGCAGTATACTGATAACACAGTGTGTAATTGTGATTACCCAGTGGAATATATTGATGTCACAGAGTATAATTGTGTACATAGAGCAGTATACTGATGTCACAGTCAATAATTGTGATGTCACAGTGCAGTATACTGATAACACAGTGTTTAATTGTGATGTCCCAGTTGAAGATAGTGAAGTCACAGTGTAATTTTGATGTCATATTGCACTATAGAGATGTCACAGGGTATTATTGTGTTTCTAGAGCTCTATCATGATGTCAGAGTCAACAACTGTGATGTCATAGTGCCATATTGTAATGTCACAGTCAATAAGTGTGATGTCATAGTGCAGTATACTGATAACACAGTGTATAATTGTGATGTCACAGTGCAAGATATTGATGTCACAGTGTATAATTTTGATGTCATATTGCACTATAGTGAACTCACAGTGTATAATTGTGTTCATAGAGCACTATACTGATATCACAGTCAATTATGGTGATGTCATAGAGCAGAATATTCATAACACAGTGTATAATTGTGATGTCACTGTGCCAGATTTTGATGACATATTATAAAATTTTGATGTCATATTGTACTATAGTGATGTCACTGTCAATAATTGTGATGGCATAGCTCAGGATTGTGATGTCACAATCAATAATGTCAAAGTGCAGGCTATTGATAACACAGTGTATACTTGTGATGGCCCAGTGCAGGATAGTGATGTCACAGTGTATAATTGTGTACATAGAACACTATAATGATGTCACAGTCAATAATTGTGATGGCATAACGCAGGATAGTGTAGTCACAGTCAATAATTGTGATGTCATAGTGCAGGATATTGATAACACAGTGTGTAATTGTTTTGGCTCAGTGCAGTATAGTGATGTCACAGTGTATAATTGTGTACATAGAGCACTATAGTGATGTCACTGTCAATAATTTTGAAGGCATAACGCAGGATTGTGATGTCACAGTCAATAATTGTGATGTCAAAGTGCAGGATATTGATATACCAGTATATAGTTATGATGTCATATAGCATTATAGTGATGTCACAGTGTATAATTGTGTTCAGAGAGCATTATAGTTATGTCACAGTCAATAAATGTGATGTCATATTGCAGTATTGTGGGGTCACAGTCAATAATTGCAGGTCACAGTCCATTATATTGATGTCATAGTGTATAATTGTGATGTCACAAAGCAAGCTAGTGATGTCACAGTGCATAATTGTGTTCATAGAGCACTATAGCTATGTCACAGTCAATAATTGTGATGTCATAAGGCAGGATATTGATAACACAGTGTATAATTGTTATCTCACAGTGCAGTATACTGATCACACAATGTGTAATCATGATGGCCCAGTGCAGGAAAGTGATTTCACAGTGTGTAATTGAGTACATAGAACAATAAAATGATGTCACAGTCTATAATTGTGATGTCCTAGTGCAGTATATTGATGTCACAGTGTATAATTGTGATGCCATTGTGCACTATAGTGGTGTCATAGTGTATAATTGTGATGTCATATTGCACTATATTGATGTCACAATGTATAATTTTGTTCATAGAGCACTATAGTCATGTCACAGTCAATAATTGTGATGTCATAGAACAGTATTTTCATGCCACAGTCAATAATTGTAGGTCACAGTCCATTATAGTGATGTCTAGGTGTATATTTGTGATGTCGTATCGCACTATAGTGATGTCCCAGTTTATAGTTGTGTACATAGAGCTGTATACTGATGTCACAGTCAATAATTGTGATGTCATACTGCTGTATATTGATAACACAGTGTACGATTGTGATGTCACAGTGCAGTATATTGATAACACAGTGTTTAATTGTGATGTCCCAGTGCAAGATAGTGATTTCATGTGTATAATTGTGTACATACAGCACTATGCTGATGTCACAGTCAATAATTGTGATGTCATATTGCAGAATATTGATAACACATTGTATAATTTTGATGTCCCAATGCAAGAATTTGTTGTCACATTGTAAAATTTTGATGTCATATTGCACTATAGAGATGTCACAGTGTATTATTGTGTTCCTAGAGCACTATCGTGATATCTGAGTCAATACCTGTGATGTCATAGTGCCATATTGTGATGTAACAGTCAATAAGTATGATGTCATAGTGCAGTATACTGATAACACAGTGTATAATTGTGATGTCACAGTGCAAGATAGTAATGTCACAGTGTATAATTTTGATGTCATATTGCAGTATAGTGAACTCACAGTGTATAATAGTGTTCATAGAGCACTATCCTGAAGTTACAGTCAATTATTTTGATGTATAGAGCAGAATATTGATAACACAGTGTATAATTGTGATGTCACAGTGCAAGGTTTTTATGTCATATTATAAAATTTTGATGTTATATTGTACTAGAGTGATGTCACAGTGTATACTTGTGTTCATAGAGTACTATAGCTATATCACAGTCAATAATTGCGATGTCATACTGCAGTATATTGATAACACAGTGTATAATTGTGGTGACATATTGCACTATAATGATCTCACAATGTATAATTTTGTACATGAGCACTATAGTGATGTCACAGTCAATAATTGTGATGGCATAGGGCAGAATTGTGATGTCACAGTCAATAATTGTGATGTCATAGTGCAGGATATTGATAACAAAGTGTGTAATTGAAATGGCCCAGTGAAGGTAGTGATGTCACAGTGTATAATTTTGTACATAGAGTGCTATAGTGATGTCACTGTCAATAACTGTGATGGCACAGCGCAGGATTGTGATGTCATAGTCAAAAATTATGATGTCATAGTGCAGGATATTGATGTCACGGTGTATAATTGTGATGTCAATGTGCACTATTGTGGTGTCATAATGTATAATGGTGATGTCATATTGCACTATAGTGATATAACAATGTATAATTTTGTTCATAATGCACCAAAGTCAAGTCACCTTCAATAATTGTGATGTTATACTGCAATATATTATTAACACTGTGTATAAATGTGATGTCACAGTGCAGTATAGTGATGTCACAGTGCATAATTGTGTACATAGAGCAGTATACTGATGTCACAGTCAACAATTGTGATGTCATAGTGCAGAATATTGATAACACAGTGTATAATTGTGATGTCACAGTGCAGTATACTGATAACACAGTGTGTAATTGTATTGTCCCAGTGCAAGACAGTGACGTCACATTGTATAATTCTGTACATAGAGCACTATACTGATGACACAGTCAATAATTGTGATGTCATAGTGCATAATATTGATAACACAGTGTATAATTGTGATGTCACAGTGCAAGATTGTGATGTCACAGTGTAAAATTTTGATGTCACAGTGTATATTTGTGATGTCATATCGCACTATAGTGATGTCACAGTTTATAATTGTGTTCATAGAGCACTATAGTGATATCACAGTCAATAATTGTGATGACATAATGCAGGATTGTAATGTCCCAGTAAATAATTGTGATGTCACAGTGCAGTATATTGATGACACAATGTTTAATTGTTATGTCTCAGTGTGAGACAGTGATGTCACAGTGTATAATTTTGATGTCATATTGCACTATAGTCAACTCCCAGTGTATAATTTTGTACATAGAGCACTATAGTGATGTCACAGTCAATAATTGTGATGTCATAGCGCAGAATTGTGATGTCACAGTCAATAATTGCGATGTCATAGTGCAGTATATTGACAACACAGGGTATAATTTGATGTCACAGTGCAAGATAGTGATATCTCCATGTATAATTGTGATGTCATATTGCACTATAGGGATGTCATAATGTACAATTGTGTTCATAGAGCACAAAGCACAATAGACATGTCAGAGTCAATAAGTGTGATGTCATAGTGCAGTGTATTTTTAACACAGTGTATAATTGTGACGTCATAGTGCAGGATGTTGATGTCACTGTGTATAATTGTGGTGTCATATTGCACTATAATGATGTCACAATATATAATTTTGTACATAGAGCGATATAGTGATGTCACAGTCAATAATTGTGATGACATATTACAGGATTGTGATGTCACAGTGAATAATTGTGATGTTATAGAGCAGTATATTGATGTCAAAGTGTATAATTTTGATATCATGGTGCACTCTAGTGATGTGACAGTGTATAATTGTGATGTCATATTGCACTTAGTGATGTCACAATGTATAATTGTGTTCATAGAGAATTATAGTGATATCACAGTCAATAAATGTGATGTCATAGTGCAGTATATTGAAGTCACTGTGTATAATTATTGATGTCATAATGCACTATAGTGATGTCACAGTGTATAATTGTGTTCATAGAGCACTACAGTAATGTCACAGTCAATAATTGTGATGTCATAGTGCAATATTGTGGTGTCACAGTGAATAATTGTAGATCACAGTCCATTTTATTGATGTCATAGTGTATAATTTTGATGTCACAGTGCAAGCTTCTGATGTCAAAATGTACAATTTTGTTCATAGAGCACTATAGCTATTTCACAGTCAATAGTTGTGATGTCATAGTGCAGTATATTGATAACACAATGCATAATTGTGATGTCAAAGTGCAAGATGGTGATGTCACAGTGTATAATTGTGGTGTCATATTGCACTACAATGATATAATAGTGTATAATTGTATTCATAGAGCACTATAGCTATGCCTCAGTCAATAATTTTGATGCCATAGCTCAGAATTGTGATGTTACAGTCAATAATTGTACACTGTGACATCAAAATCCTGTACTATGACATCACATTTATTGACTGTGACATCACCATAGTGCTCTATGAACACAATTATACATTTTGACATCATTAGAGTGCAATATCACCCCACAATTATACACTGTGACATCATTTTAGTGCAATATGACACCACAATTATACCCTGTGTTATCAATATACTGCAATATGACATAAAATTATACACTGTGACATCAATATCCTGCAATATGACATCACAATTATTGACTTGACATAACTATAGTGCTCTATGTACAAAACTATACACTGTGACATCATTATAGTACAATAAGACACCACAATTATACACTGTGACATCAGTATAGTGCACTATGGCATCACAATTATACACTGTGACATCAATATACTGCACTATTACATCACTATTATTGACTGTGACATAAATATATTTCTCTATGAACATAATTATACTTTGTGACATCACTATAGTGCAATATGACATCACAATTATATACTGTTACATCAATACCCTGCACTATGACATCAAAT
>NW_024435433.1:0-867 GCF_017639785.1 Mesocricetus auratus | reverse complement strand
TTTTTCTTCCATTTCTTGCATTTTTTGCTTCATTTCTTCTTCCACTTCCTGCCTTTTTTGGTTTGTTTTTTCTTCCAATTCTTGCATTTTTTGGTTTGTTTTTTCTTCCATTTCTTGCATTTTTTGGTTTGTTTTTTCTTCCATTTCTTTGAGGGATTTTCCAATATCCTCTTTTAGGGCCTCTATCATTTTCATGAAAGTGCTTTTAAGGTCGTTCTCTTCTGCTTCGTCCGCATTGGAATGTTGGGGTCTTGCTGGTGTGGAGTCTCTAGAATCTGGCGGTGTCATATTTGTTTTTCGGTTGCTGACTGTGTTTTTGTATTGTCTCTTTCCCATCTCTTCTTCTAGTAGGTGAAGAAAGAGCCCCTTACTGGTCTGGGGACCAGAGTTCCCTTTTGGTGGGTGCTAGCAAGTCCAATAATCTGGTGGTCCTTCTATTCCTTGCCCGAATGCTGGTCCTGGTCTCCCTGGGTCCTCTGGTTCCCTGGTCTCGTTGGTGGGAGAGAAGACTTGGGGTCTGGGTGCTGGGCTCTCGCTGGGATTGGGAGCTCTGTGCAGTTCCCAGGCGATCTGCAGGCACTGGAGCACAGGCCGTGAAGCCGGCCTGTTTACCTGATGCTGCCCGAGGAACAGCTGCTTCCTTGGACTCCCAGCCTCCTCTCCTTTCCTCGTCTCGTTGTTGGGAGTGAAGATCTGGAGTCTGGGGTGCTTGGCTCTCGCCGGTATTGGGAGCTCTGTGCAGGTCCCAGGCGATCTGCAGGCACTGGAGCACAGGCCAGGAAGCCGGCCTGTTTACCTGATGCTGCCCGAGGAACAGCTGCTTCCCTGGACTCCCAGCCTCCTCTCCTCAAACTCTCCATTTCTTCT
>NW_024435432.1:0-497 GCF_017639785.1 Mesocricetus auratus | reverse complement strand
TAATTTCTGATTTTGTTAAATTGCATGTTCACTCTCTGCTGTTTGGTAAGTTTGGACAAAGGTTTGTGTATCTTGTTGATTTTCTCAAAGAACCAACTCTTCGTTGCATTGATTTTTGTATTGTTTTCCTAGTTGCTACTTTATTGATTTCAGCCCTCAAGTTTTTTATTTCCTGGCGTCTACTCCTCCTGGGTGAGTTTGCTTCTTTGTGTTCTTTAATGGGCGGCTTTTTCCTTGCTAACCGCTTTGGTTTATCACCCACCAGCCACCTGAGCTCTGCTGCGTTGTAGTCCCCAATTAAACACACAGGAGGCTATATTAATTATGAAGCTGTTGGCCTTGCTTGTTTCTTACTGGCTAGCTCTGACTTAAGTAATTACCCCATAATTGTTATTCTAAGTATGTCTCTTACCGGAGAATAGTTCAGGGCTTCCTACCCCATGGAGTTACATGTTGACTCTCTTGTGTTTCTCCTTCCCAGAATCCTCCTGGACTCC
>NW_024435431.1:0-34531 GCF_017639785.1 Mesocricetus auratus | reverse complement strand
CTGTGAGGTCCCATGGGGTCCTAATAAATCCCCAGGCCCTGGTGCTGGCCTAGGAATAATTCACTCTGTTGGCTACATCTGTGGAAAGCATTCTGATCAGGGAGATTTGTGTAGAAACATCTTTGTAGTCAACGCCAACGTGCTCTTGGTGCATGCTGAAGGCAAATTGTCAAACTTGAAGCAACCTAATTTCTCTAGTGTCTTCTAGATGCTCTGTACTTTAAATTTGACATTAGGTGTAACATCAGTTTGGAGTTTATTTTGTGCATGCTGTAAATGGCATTCCTTTCCTTTCTTTCTTTTTTTTTTTTTGGTTTTTATCAGACAGGGTTTCTCTGTATTGTTTTGGAGGCTGTCGGTCCAGCCTGGCCTCGAACTCACAGAGATCTGCCTGCCTCTGCCTCCTGAATGCTGGGATTAAAGGCGTGCGCCACCACCACCTGGCACCATTTTCTTTCTTTTTTAATACTTATTTATTTTTGGTTTTTTGAGACAAAATTTCTCTCTATAGCTTTGGAATCTGCCCTAGAACTTGCTCAATAGAGCAGGCTAGTGCCAACGTCACAGAGATATGCCTGCCTCTGCCTCCAGAGTACTGGGATTAAAGGCATGCACCACCAATGCCCATCTCTTTCATATATATATATATATATAATGATTTATTTATTTATTATGAATACAACATCCTTCCTGCATTTATGTCTGCACACCAGAAGAACACGAAATATCTCATTGTATATGGTTGTGAGCCACCATGTGGATTGTGGGAATTGAACTCATGACCTCTGGAAGAGCAGTCAGTGCTCTTAATCGATAAGCCATCTCTCAAGGCCCTATTTTTGTTATTTTTGTTTGTTTGTTTTTTGAGACAGGATTTCTCTGTGTAGCTTTGGAGTCAGATCTGCAAGTTGCTCTGTAGAGAAGGCTAGTCCCAAACTCATGGAGATGTGACTGATTCTGCCTCCCCAGTGTAGGGATTAAAACATGGGACATTAAAGGCATCTATAGTGGCATTCTCGTGTTGGATTGCACTCCACTATTAAACTGTGATGTTGGAGAGTAGAATTGTTGAAATAAAGGATTTACCAATTTTTAGGTAATAGTAAAACCTAAAAAATAGAATTTACCTGAGGAAGTGCTGACTCTAAAATAACCCAAGGATAATTACTATGCTAAACAGGTTTGTTAGAGATTAGGATGCTACAATATGAATTTGATCTCCATGATTAACCAGAAATTTGGCTCTAAACCATCATAAGTGAGAAACCTCTGATTTACAAACAGCCCCAAAGCCCATTCCTACATCACAGAACAGGGCTGCTTTTTTTTTAATTTATTTTCTTAATGAGTCAGGGTTTCTCTATGGCTTTGGAGGCTATCCTGAAACAAGCTCTTGTAGATCAGGCTGATCTCTAACTCACAGAAATCTGTCTGCTTCTGCCTCCTGTGTACTGGGATTACAGGCATGTGCCACCAATGCCCAGCTGGCTCTCTGTTTAATTATCAACACATCAGGCCCTTAAGGAAAGAACAAAAGACCTAGGCCCCAGGCTGTCAGTAGCTCTCCCAGGAATGATCCTCCTCCCTGCCTGAGGGTCTAAATGAAATCCTTGGTTGATCAGGCAAATCCTTAAAACAGCAGTGTTTTATGTTTCAAATAGTTGTTACCTGGTGTCCTATTGTGCAGCATCATTTGAGTGACATCCTGAGTTTGTTCCAATGTGTGATAACTTCTGATGACTTCCTAGAAGTTTCCTCTTTTGGTCCATTTACCCCATGAAGTCATATACAAGAAGCTATTCCTCAGCCAGGCATTGGTGGTGCACGTCTTTAATCCCAGCACTTGGGAGGCAGAAGCAGGTGGATCTCTGTGAGTTTGAGGCCAGACTGGTTTACAAGAGTGAGTTCAAGAACAGGCTCCAAAGTCACAGAGAGACCCTACTCAAAAAAAACCCCAAAAGAAGTGATTCCTCTTTAGAAGCTGACTTAGAATAAGACACAGCTTAAGCAAATCCTCCCTTCCCCAGGATGTAAAGACTCAACACCTTCAGTTCCACATCTGCCTGCTAGCTGCCATGACCCTTCCTATGATGATGATTAAGTGAACTTATGAAATTTTAAGTGAGACACCTCAAATAAAAGTTTTTTTCATTGGTGTCTGTTCATAGTAATAAAAAACTATAAAAGACAGAGGTTAGAATGAGAGACTGGGGTATTTCTGTCATAGGCTGGCTCTGTCGTACAATTTCTCGGATGTGTTCTCAGTAGTGTTAGTCTGCTGGCTTGACTCTCCCTTTATGTATGTTGACTGGGATTTCTTTCTCAAGTCTAAATGCTACTTAAAGGGCCAAGAAATATTGCATGGGAACCTCCTAGTCTGTTTCCAGCTAGAGTTGCTGGGGGAAGACATTTTAATGTCCATGTCATGGAATGAGTGTGGGAAGCACCAGAATTATTTGAAATCAATCAATGAGATATATGTGTGTGTGTGTGTGTGTGTATGTGTGTGTGTGTGTGTGTATTTATACATATATGTGAGTATCACACTTCCTGTTTTACACATTTGTGGGTTGTTTTAGGACACAGTAACCTATGATGATGTGCACATCAGCTTCACTCAGGAAGAGTGGGCTTTGCTGAATCCTTCCCAGAAAATTCTCTACAAGGATGTGATGCTGGAGACCTACAGGAATCTCTCTGCCATAGATGAGACTAAATTTTCCTTCATGTTTTTTTTTTGGTTTTTTGAGACAAGGTTTCTCTGTATTGTTTTGGAGACTGTCCTGGAACTCACTCTGTAGACCAGGCTGGTCTCAAACTCACAGAGATCTGCCTGTCTCTGCCTCCCAAGTGCTGGGATTAAAGGCGTGTGCCACCAATGCCTGGCTCCTTCATGGTTTAAAATAAGTGGAAGTCTGTTTCTTTGTTATAGATGCTCTTCTGTAATTTTGATTGAGAAAGGGGAAACAGGTGAATAAGACATAGTTCTAATATTCATTGGCGATATTAACTTAAATTTGATGCAATTTCCTTTGGCATTTCATGTTTTTTCTGATGTTGTATGTTAGGCTACAAGTGGGAAGACCATAATATTGAAGCACATTGTGATAGTTCTAGAAGAAATATAAGGTAATTTTCATGTGCAAACTTATGCAAATTTGTATTACACCCCATTGAGATCTGTGATGTAGAAATGATAATCCTTTTAGTTTCATACCACTCAGATATATTAAACAGTATACAAGTTGAATAGGTGACATGTTTATGTCCAAGAACTTTTAAGAAAAAAATTCTATAGTGAAGCTATCATTAATCATATGTTTGGGACTTTGCTAAGTATATTGAAAGGATCAGATTATGAGAGTTCAGAAGGTGGTTTTGGAGGAACCTTAATCCTAATATGACTTGTCTCTAAGGAAAAGAAAGCCAAATTGTGGGAATGAATGTGCAAACATTTTATTTGTTTTTCTTGCTTTAGTAAGTGTATACTGTTTAGTGGGGCAGTGGTAGTGCATACCTTTAATACCACCACAGTGGAGGTATAGGTGGCTGGATCTCAGTGAGTTGAAGGCCAGCCTGGTCTACAGAGTAAGCTCTAGGACAGAATTCAAAGCTACACAAGGAAAATCTGTCTCAAAAAATTGTGAAAATAAAAAGAATATCATGTATCACTCTAAATACAAGCTATGTGAACATAGAATATGGAAAGACACAAAGTAGCCACCCGCACTCTCTGGGCAACTAAAATATGAATGTTATTTACTAGCTTGCAACCTAGAGTAACTGTGTTAAATATAATACAAGATTACAGTTAATTGGATTACCAACTTCCTTGGGAAGACATCAATGAACACACATTGCAGAAAATCACTCTGAGTATTTGAATGATTGAATACATTCAATTGTCCTAGTACATTCAGCCAATTGAACATAATTCAAATTACAGGAAAACTTATGAATGCAGTAAGTAGGCCAAAGCTCTGAGTTCATCCTGTTCTTCTCATATATGTGAAAAATCTCATATAAATAAGATGTCATAGATGTAGGCCATGAAATAAAGGCTCTAATGCTCTGTCACAGGCATCTTCATAGCCACAAAGCAACCCCTCATGAATGGAGACATCATGAATATAAAACTTAAGATTTGATTCATCTTTGCAAATAGGCAAATTTTTAAACTCAATATATGTAGATACCACTGTTCATCAGTGTAATGGAAGTGGTAAAGCTTTTACATGTGCCAATTATCTTTGCAGGAATGAAAGAACCCATCCAGGACAGAAAACCCTGTGAATACACTCAATGTGTTAAAACCTTTGTGTGGTACAGACCTCTTAAAAGACATGAAAACATTCATACTGGAGGGAAACCATATGAAGTTCTTCAAAATGGTGGAGTCTTTGCATGTCACAGTAGTATCAAACTCCATAAAAGAACAGGTCCTGGAGAGACAGCCCATGAACGTAATCAATGTGGTAAAACTTTTTCACAACACAGCAGTCTCATAAGTCATGAAACAACACATATTAGAGATAAACCCTATGAATGCAATCAATGTGATAAAGATTTTTCTCATGTCAGTGGTCTTCAATATCATAAAAGAACACACACTGAAGACAAACCCCACAGCTGAAAACAATGTGGTAAAAATTTTTCACAGCTCAGTCACCTTAAAGTACACCAAAGAACACACACTGGAGAGAAACCTTATGAATGTAACCACTGTGGTAAAGCTTTTGTAAGTCATGGTGATCTTAAAAGACATAAAAGAACACACACTGGAGAGACACTCTATTCATGTAATCACTGTGGTAAAGCATTTGTAAGTCATAGTTATCTTAAAAGTCATATAAGAACACACACTGGAGAGATATCCTATGCATGTAATCACTGTGGTAAAGCTTTTGTAAGTCGTGGTGTTCTGAAAAGACATATAAGAACACACACTGGAGAGAAACCCTATGTATGTAATTATTGTGGCAAAGCTTTTGTAAGGCATAGTGTTCTTAAAAGACATAAAAGAACACACACTGGAGAAAGACCCTACAACTGCAATCAATGTCGTAAAGCTTTTTCACAGAACAGTCATCTTCAAGTACATCAAAGAACACATGTTGGAGAGAAACCCTATGAATGTAATCAGTGTGGTAAGGCTTTTGCATGCCAGAGTCATCTTCAAAGACATAAAAGATCACACATGGGAGAGAAACCCTATGTATGTAATCAATGTGGTAAAGCCTATTCACAAGCCTGTAGTCTTAAATATCATAAAAGAACACATACTGG
Source organism: Mesocricetus auratus (assembly GCF_017639785.1). Lineage (NCBI taxonomy): Eukaryota > Metazoa > Chordata > Mammalia > Rodentia > Cricetidae > Mesocricetus > Mesocricetus auratus. The sequence goes on along the minus strand of NW_024435431.1, from coordinate 29,245 downwards.
TGAGAAACCCTATGCTTTTAATCACTGTGGTGAAGCCTTTTCACATGACAGTGGTTTCAAAGCACATGAAAGAATGCATACAGGAAAGAGACCCTATGGATGTAATGAATTCACATGTCAAGAGTCTTCAATATCATGAAAGAACACACACTGGAGAGAAACCCTATGTATGTAATCAATGCGGTAAAGCATATTCACATATCAGCAGTCTTCAATATCATAAAATAACACATACTGGACAGAAACCATATGAATGCAGTCAATGTGGTAAAGCCTTTTCACACACCAGTGGTCATAAATATCATAAAAGAACACACACTGGAGAGAAACTCTATGAATGTAATCAATGTGGGAAAGCCTATTCACATGTCAGGAGTCTTCAATATCATAAAAGAACACATACCCAAGATGGATCCTGTGAATGAAACTAGTGTGGTAAAGCCTTTGTAAGAAATCACACTGCAGAGAAACCCCTTAATTGTAAGCAGAGTGGTAAAGCTGTTCACTTTGCATAACTCAATAATCTGTGAGATCCTGAAAATTTTAATACTGAAGGAAATCTTAGTATTAAGGATTTGGTAAGATCTTCAATGACCACACATTTAGTTACAAATGATTCTGCAGGGAAAAATGTGTGACAAGTGTCAACAATCTGCTCAAGCGTTTTGATGTCTCTGTTGTGTTTCCACTTGCAAACTCATATGGAAAAAATTCCTATGCATTCACTGATAAGGTAACCCTTTTTGTTTTCATGCTTTTCTTTAATTGCATAAAAAACATAACTTGATTTCTCTAAATTCAATCCTAAATGCTTGATTTCTGTTCCATGAACCAATGCATGATGAGGGGAAACTGTTAAAACTTTAAACGTTTCAACCCCTGGGCTACAGGAATGAGTGAGTGCAAGAGAAAACATTCACCAGTGAAAATCTGTTTGGGTGGAGAATTGATTGAATTTAATTATGTGATGTCAGTGTTTTGGGTTTGTGACAGGCCATGCATGTTCCCAAGAAGGGTAGACCCTCGAGTTTTTCTGTAGCAGACACTACAGAATATTTTCGAAACCCTGAACTATTTTTTGGCAATGAACTTGTAATAATTTTTCTCAGCTGTGTCTCTAAATCCGTTCATATTTTCCCCTTTTTGTAACATCTTTATATAAGGTAACAGGGAAGAAGTCACAGGAGAGAAATCCCTATTCATATAAACAATTTGGTAGAGACTTTAGAATTTATACTCATGTTCATTTTCAATAAAATGTTTTTATCATGTAAGGACAGGTGTTAATGAGTTCACTAGACCCAAGATAAATGATTAATGCGTGTTTTATTGGGGAACAACTTTACAAAGATAATAATAAAAAAAGATCCATTGAGGCATTACTGCTCCAGAAGATGCAATCTCTGTCTTTCTGACACCCAAGAGAGACAGAGGGAGGAGAGGGAGAAGGTAGAGAGAGAGGGAGATAGGGAGAGAATGGAGAGCACGAGAGGCAGAGAGGGGAGAGAGAGGAGACAGAAAGAGTGACAGAGAGGGAGAGATAGAGATGGACAGGAGAGAGAGGAGTGGGCAAGAGAGAGAAAGACAGAGAGGAGACAGGGGTGAGAGAGAGAGAGGCAAAGAGGGAGAGAAGAGAAAGAGAGAGAGAGAGAGGGAAATGGGAAAGAGAGAGGCATAGAGAGAGAGACAAAGAGGGAGAGAGGAGAAAGAGAGAGGGAGAAGGGAGAGAGAGGAAGAGAGAGGAAGAGAGAGAAAGAGAGGAGAGATACAGACAGATAGGAGAGAGAGACAGAGAGGGTGAGAGGGGAGGGACAGACAGAGGAGAGACATAGAGAGGAAAGACAGTGGAGAGACAGAGCGAGAGGCAAGAGGGAGGAGAGAGAGACATCGAGAGGAGAGACAGAGGACAGATAGAGAGGAGAGAGAGAGGGAGAGTGAGTTTCCTCAGAGTCTCCACCTTCCTTCTGTCTTGCACACAGAACCAAACACACTGCACAGTAGACTCCAGCAGATCCCTCCCATCTGACTAGGGGGTCCACTAGAGGCTCTGATTGGCTGGTGAGACCTGAATGACAGGACCAGTTGAGCAGAGGAGACACAGCACAGTGGAAATCTGAGCAAAGAATTCCTGTGTGTCCCCAGGGGAACTGAAAACCAGAATGCCAGAGGTGATTCCTGAGGTTTTAACACCAAAACACCCACTCCCCCCAACCCTCTGTGCATGCAGCCAGCAATAGTGTGCTTTTTAGGGGTGGAGTCTGGACTGAGGTGCCAGCAGGTGAAGGCCCATCATTGGCATCTTGAGGGCAGGGTTTGAAATAGGGCAAACAAATATTCCAACCTCTCTGCATAGATACAGAAGCTGCTAGCTAGTGCTTCCAGCTAAATAACCTAGACTCCCTGTGTTCAGGGGCATCCGTTTAATTCTGGTTTCTTCCAACTGGAAAGGGATGGTTTGGGAAGGGATGAGTCAGGACTAGGGACTCATATTCAGCAGGAGGTAAGGGTTGGAGAAATATTTGCTTAGCTGCCATCCTATAGATTTCAGGCATCAGTTCCTTGAGGAGGCAGAGAATGCAGCTTGGGTTAACCTTCTGCCATAACAGGGAGGTGTGGGTGGAGAGAGGCTGCTGCGGGTCCAGGTGGTGTTTGGAGGCACTGATCCAATCCCAGCCCTCAGGGTGACAAGGGCAGGCCCTCTCCTGGAGTCACCTTAGTTCAGACTCAGTAATTAAAATGCCAGCCTTTGACCCCTAGAGAAGAGGAAAGGGACAAGGGCTCCTGAGCAAATTGGGAGCTTGGGGGGGAGGGGAGAGGAAGGTAGAAGAAAGAGAAGGGGAGTAGAGGAGGGGGAGTTGGACATGAGGGAGCAGGAAGGTTGAGTCAGGGGAAGAATAGAGGAGAGCAAGAAAAGAGAGACCATAATAGAGGGAGCCATTACAGGTTTAAAGAGAAATCTGGCACTAGGGAAATGTCCAGAGATCCACAGGAATGACCCAAACTAACAATCTTAACAGCCCTGGAGAGGCTACCTTAAATGCCCCTCCCTGATAATGAGATTGATGACTACCTTAAATCCCATCCTAGAGCCTTTACCCAGTAGACCATGGAAGCAGAGGCAGACACCCACAACTAAACACTGAGCTGAAATCCAGTTGCAGAGGGAGGAGTGATGAGCAAATGGTCAAGACCGGACTGGAGAAACCCACAGAGACAGCTGACCTGAACAAGGGGTAACTCATGAACCCCAGACTGACAGCTGGGGAACCAGCATAGGACAGAACCAGGCCCCCTGAACATAGGTGTGAGCTAGGAACACTGGCTGATTTCTGGGGACTCTTATGGTGAGAACCAGTATTTACCACTCCTGCATAAATAGAATTTGGGATCTTGTTCGCCATGGAGGGATACTCTCTCAGCCTAGATACACTGGGGAAGGCCTAGGCCCTGCCCCAAGTGACTTGACAGATTTTGATGATTCCTCACAGAAGACCACACCATCCCTGGGGAGTGTACAGGTGATGGGTTGAGGGTTTGGTGAGGGGCATGGGAGGATGGGATGTAGAGGGGGCTGGGAATGATATGAAAAGTAGATAGTTTCTAATTTAAATATAATTTATAAAGTAAAAAAAAGGAATAGGGGAATTGGGGTGGTAAATACCTGAGCTAACAATTGCTGGGACCAGGGCCCTGAAGGACTGGAGTTTAGGGGATGGCCCAGGACCTGCCGAGGTGCTTGCAGAGGGTGGAAAAAATACAGAATGGGGAGTAGAGGAAGGTAGCTCTAAATTCCAACTAAGGCCACATGACTTGTTGCAGAAATGAGAATTATAACTGATGTGAGTGCTAATGTTGTATTTTGTGAATGATGTATTCGGACAGATATCTGTATGTCGTAGCATTCAGGCATCTGTACGGACTTGTCCTTGGAATTCTGACAGGATACGACCTCAGCTGCAACCACTAAGAGCACCACCTGTGCACATCAACTATGTTGCCTTTTTACAGGGCCCTAACTCCTCGGCCATGAATGGTGCCTGTGTTAGTAGATCAGTATTTATCCCTGGTGTACAAATGGACTCTGGGAGCCCACTCCATCAGGAGGGATGTGCTCCAACCTGGATGCATGCGAGAGGTCCTGGGTCCTGCCCCCATTGATATGCCTCACCCTCCCTGGGAGCATAGGGAAGATGGGATCAGGGGCTGGTGGGGGCAGGGGAGGAGGGTAGGGAGAGGGACCTGGGATTGACATATGGAGCTGACTTTTTTCTAATTTAAATAAAAAACTTTAAAAAAATAAAATAACAATACAATAAAATAAAAGGGACCTGACCACCTTGTACCTCTCCAATTCTCTCTCCCCCTGTCTGCTCTCTCTCTCTCTCTCTCTCTCTCTCTCTCCCTCCTTCTATTCTCTGTCTTTCTATTTCTCTCTCTGTTTCCCCTCTCTCTTTCCTTGTCTCTCTCTTCTCTTCTACCTTTCCTATCCCCAGAGGCCAGTCTCCCTCCCTCCTTACCCCTTTTTCCCATTCCTTTACCTCAATAAAAATCACATGGCATCTTTCTCTCACATGATACATTCTTAAATTGCAACAGTATTTTCTTTCAATTTCCTCACTATATGTGGTAACATCAATTTGGATAATATCAATGGCTATCAGATGTACATTTGGTCCCCCAACACACTTGGCCACTATTCTAAATATATAATACATTTGCGATTGTATGTGGGATAGTTATATTATGCTTAGGCATAATTATGACTTGGATATTGTTTCTCATTTGTAAATTAATCATGACATAAGTTGATATGATTGTGTGTCAAGTTGACAAGGGGTGGATTGTCATGGCTATTCTTGGTTGTTGACTTGACTATATCTGGTATGAATATAATTCAGAAATGTAAGGAAGAGTTGTGATCTGAACCTTGAGGCAAGAAGATAACATGCTTTTAATGCAGATCCTGAGGATGGGTGACACTCCCCCTTAATCCAGACCTTGAGTCAGTAAGGAACACCTTTTATCTAAGTCACACCTTATGCTGGAAGGACAAAGAAGAAGGAAGGTAGTGTTAGTTCACTGTTAGCTTTCCCATTCCTTCACAGGCATTGAAGCCTACTTTTTTGGGATTTCATCATTTAAAAAAAATAATAATCTGAGACACAAAGATTGTGGGACTGAGAAACTCTAGATTCTTCAACTTTCCATTCACTGCATGCTATTTTTGGACTGCAGCCTACAAGGCATTCCAATAAATCCCCATATACACTTATGTAAATAGATAGATAGATAGACAGACAGACAGATGGTAGATAGATAGCCAGATTGAGGATAGATGATAGATAGATGATAAACAGATATATAAGAGATATAGATAGATAATTAGATAGACAGGTAGACATAGGTAGATATAGAAAGATAGATGATAGGTTGTAGATAGATTATAAAGATATATAGATAGATGCAGATAGATAGATGATAGACATAGGTAAATACAGACAGATACATATAGATAGATGATAGAGATAAATAAATGATAGATAGATATTGATAGATAGATATATACATAGGCAATATAGACAGACAGATAAAGATACATAGAGATAGATATACAGATAGATGGATAGATAGATGATAGATAGAATTAGATAGAACAATGACAAATGAGATGATAGATATAGATAGACAGATGGTAGACAGAGACAGATATAGATAAATGATAGATGGATAAAGATAGATGATAGCTGATAGATATAGATAGATGACAGATAGATGATAGACAGATAGATGATAGATGTAGAAAGAGATTCTATTCTTAATTTCTGTGACTCTAGAGAAACCTGACTAATACTGTGGGATTACTCAAATAAATTTCTGTACTAATTTTGAATTTATACTCTAACTACACATCAGAATACACTTACCAAATACTTTAATATCACAATACATAAATTTGCAGAAACTATCATTTTCTATTACATAAAGCTAAAGAATAAGGGAGACAGTGAATCATAGGGTTGGGTGTTGTTTCTGATGAAAAATTTCTAAAATAATAAGAGTCATTAGATACATGGCTAAATTTGGCTACTTGTTTGTCAAGTTGATAGATAGTTGTTACTTAGTGTAAAACTACTTGTTTATTAATTTAATCTTACAGGCATTCATTTTGGAAACTTATTAAAGTTTAAAAAGGAAAAGCCATCATCAAAGGTCCAATCACCAAGGAAAGAGAAAGTAAACTCTGTCTCCAGTTGTAAAGCTACCAGTTACAATTGTAGCTAAAGGACTGAATGATGGGGCTGGAGAGATGTTGCAGCAGCTAAGAACATTGGCTGCTCTTCCAGAGGACCTAGATTCAATTCTCAGCACACACACAGTGGCTCACAACTGTCTGTAGCTACAGTTCTAGGGGACCTGATACCACACAGTGCTATACATGCAGGAAAAAAGTATCAATGCACATAAAATAAATAAATGTAAAGTGCTGAATGAAATTTAGCATCACCTTCTGAATGGAGAAATCTTATTCCAGTAGCATCCTAACTTGATGGATTTCTAAGAGTTATGTTTGTACACCACTACTGCCTGACTACACAGTTTGTTTTGTTGTTGTTTTACTGAAAATGGGACACATCTGATCCTGGCAGCACCAATCTATGTCAGAGCAGATGATGGGCATTAAAGAAACTCCACATGTGCTTTATTTTCTTTATAGCAAAAGTAAGCCACAGGGCAAGAAAGTGCTCTTGCCTCAACTGCTGACAGTGTGTTATCCAAATTGGGCCAGCAGGACACAATAGAGAGTGAATGTCAACCTTCTTTAGACAAGGTGGGACAGTCCTTCAAAAACACTGCCTCAAAGAAAAGTGTGTCAAATATGCTAGGCCGGTAGGCCAAAGGTGAATGACCAAATGTTACAGAGGACACTTGGGTAACTGTCCAGGCAGCCAGCAGTTTCTGTCATTTCTCACAATTTTTGGTAGTCTGTTGCTTACACTTCCTGCTTACTCAGGTAATATTATTTCCTTCTTGATATCACATTCAGACCAAAAATTCACTTAAGAAATGTAAAGTGTATAAGGTTGAGAGAACAAAAATGATATTTTTGACAATGCAAGTTAGAATTAGGTACAACATTTTGGACAAAGCAAAATAGGAAAGAGAGGGGAGTATTTTTTATGAGGTAGTCAAATGCTGATGAGCTAGACATTGTTGATGCATTTATTGCCTTGAATATTGTATATAGTTACTATACTTATTGTATATACTTTTTCTTATATCACTTGTAACCTTTTTTATTTTAGATAGAAAAGAAAATGTGGTGATATTTTTTGTGTTCCTTGGAGGCCTGTATTCATGGAGTTTATGGTGGTTGTTCCAGGCCTTATCACAGTTCAAATCCTTTCTATAAAAAGCTGAAGTTGGAGCATGAGCAGGCCACACTGGGCATGCAGAGCTTGGAGAATGAGAAAACCCAGGCTTCAGAAAATTCCATGAGCTTACCAAGGAGACAGGCTTCTACTGGCAAGTTGCTGTCTTGTCAGGGACCTAAAATATTGTGGAATGGTCATTTCTGTGTCATTGAAAGGGACAGTTTATGTGAGTCAAGAAGGTTAAAACACCCAAAGAATACGTCTGAGTAAAAGAAAGTCAAAATGTGTAAATGCAATGTGGAAAGGTTTTATTTGTTATTCTTCCTTTAATGAAAATATCATATAGAGTTGGGTGGTGGCAGGGCACATCTTTAGTCCATGACTCAGTAGGCAATGGCAGGTGGATGTCTGTGAGTTGGATGCCAACGTGGTCTACCAAGTTAATTCCAGGAGAGGCTCCAAAGCTACACAGAGAAATCTTGTCACAAAAAACTAAGTAAAATGAGGATATCTATATCACTATACATACAAGCCATGTTAACCTAGAATGTGGAAAGAAGCAATGTACCTCTCTTTCTCTCTCTCTCCTGCTTTTTCTCTTTCTGGCTCTCAGGAGATATGAAAGATATTTTTTTTTTGGTTTTTCGAGACAGGGTTTCTCTGTGGCTTTGGAGGCTGTCCTGGAACTAGCTCTTGTAGAACAGGCTGGCCTCGAACTCACAGAGATCTGCCTGCCTCTGCCTCCCGAGTGCTGGGATTAAAGGCGTGTGCTACCAATGCCCGGCCAAAAGATATTTCTTTAATAGTCCCCACTTTCAGTAAATTTGTTGAAGATGATACAAGTTTACAATTAGTTGGTTTTACAGCATCATTAGAAAGACATCAATAAACTTATACTAGGGAAAACCCTTATGAGAATTTCATTGTATGAATACTTCCATTTGTCATGGTATATTTTGCCAGTGTACTATGACCCACACTATAGGGAAATTTATGAATGCATATGTATGGCAAAGCTCTGAGTTCCTCCAGTTCTTTTCAAATATGTGAGAAATCTCATTAAAAAGCCATAAATATGGGCCATGAAAGAAAGGCGCTTACTCTCACAGGTATCTGCTAAGCCATAAAACAACCCCTCATGAAGGGAAGCATCATGAATCTAAAACTTAAGGTCTCATTCCTCTTTTCAATTAGGCCAAATCATCAAATCAATTTATAAAGAAACTAAGTTTCAGCATTATAATTTATACGGCAAAGGTTTTAAAAGTCATATGGGACAGAACCCAGTGAATACAATCAATGTGTTAATAAATATTGTGTGTTATAGGCATCTTCAAAGCATAAGAAAAATCATACTGGAGAGAAACCATATGAAAGTCTTCAGTATGGTGAAGTCTTTGCATGTCACAGCTATCTCTGTCTCCATAAAAGAACACATACAGGAGAGAAAACCCATGAATGTAATCAGTGTGATAATGTGTTTGAAAGTCATGGTGAGCTTCAAAGACATAAAAGAACACAAACTATGGTAAACCTTTTGCACATGTCAGTACTCTCCAAATACATACAAGAAGACATACTGGATAGAGACCTTACAAATTTAATCAATGTGGTAAAGCTTTGCAACTTGTAGTGAGCTTAAAAGACATAAGCAAACATATACGAGGGAAACCTTATGAATATAATCAATGTGGTAAGGCTTTTTCACAACATATCAATCTCATAGCTCATAAAAGAGCACACACTGGAAAGAAACACTATGAATGTTATCAATGTGGTAAGACATTTTCTGTCAAGATGGACAGATCTCTCTAATTTTATAAAACAGCCTAGTCTTAAGTGTGAATTCTAGGCCAGACAGGGAGTCATAGAAATACTGTTCTTAAAAAGAAGAGAAAAAAATATTACAGAAGGGAAAATGACAAAAGTAATGAAAAATTAAAACATATTTATTCTGTTTGACTAATTTGGAGCTAAAAAGAAAATATAGGGTAAATAATCCATCCCTGGGGTCCTAACAGGCTTAGATAGAAGGTAATTATATGCAAAGCTAAATTATATAATGAAGAAAAATAATGAGTTTTCCCCATCTTTAAAACACTCCCACGTTGTCAGTTCCTGTCTATCCTGTAAGGTGGTCAGATATGAAGTAAATGTTTCTTCCATAGAGGCATTCTCACTTGGAAGACCCAAGTATTTTCCCACAATGAGATTCACAGGGAAATTAAAATTTTACAGGTATACTGATTCACTAGTTGCAGGCCAAAAGTAGACCCCACAATGCTGATTTCTGGTCTCTACATAACTGTCATGGTCAAAAACTTGTAATCACATTTCACACACACACATTTAAGAGAAACTATTTATTTTTAATAAATCACATTGCCATGACATTATAACTCATCTATAGACAATCACCTTTGAAGGCAGGACTTCAAGATGAAGTGCCCCATGGGAAAATAATGGGGACATAAATAAGCAGGGAATATCAAATAATAATTACTTATATTCATATCCATAGCACATGAAGCTATGTTATGAAATAATGGCAGGGACCACATGGTGACCATTGCTGCTTGACAAAGTTCCAGCATTTCAACATTGCAGACCAACCTCACTTCTCCATCACCTGCAGAGGCAGGCAGACCTTTGTGAGCTCCAGGACAGACTGGCAAAATGTGTTCCAGGACAGCCAAAGCCACACATAGAAACCCTGCATTGAAAAAGTTGATGAATTCCAACTTTACTGCTTGTTGGCAGTGCTTGTGTTTAACCCCAGCACTCAAGAGCCAGAGGCAGTCAGATTTTCAGAGTTTGTAGCCAGCCAGATCCACAGAATGAGTTCCAAGTCTACACAAACAAACCCTGTCTAGAAAACACACACACGCATGCACTCATGTAGCTGTTGCCTCTCTCTCTCTCTCTCTCTCTCTCTCTCTCTCTCTCTCTCTCTCTCTCTCTCTCTCTCCCTGCCTTCCTTTTCTTTTATAAACCTCAGGCTGGTCTTGATCTCACTATGTAGCCCAGACTGGAATCAACCTCTTGATCCTTCTGCCTCAGCCTCCTGAGTGCTCATGGAGGGCGTTAATTATAGTATTGCCTGGAGGTTGTTGGATAGTCTCTACTCAAAAGGGAATATCTGGTCCTTCAGGCCCTCCAGGCCATCCAGGCCCTCCAGGCATCCCTGGGGACGGAAGTCTACCAGGTCCTGCTGGCCTCCCAGGAATTCCAGGTGTTGATGGAGTCCGGGTCTTCCTGGCAACGTGATTATGATGCCGTTCCATCTTGCGAGTGGCTCATCATCCAAAGGGCCCCCAGTCTCCTTCCAGCAGGTCCAGGCCCAGGCAATACTGCAACAGGCTCAGCTCTCCATGAAAGGGCCCCCTGGCCCAGTGGGGCTCACTGGATGCCCAGGCCCTGTGGGCCTTCCTGGATACCCAGGTCTGAAAGGTGAATCAGGAGAAACAAGGCCACAGGGTCCCCGAGGATTACAGGGCACTCCTGGGCCTCCCAGCCAGGAAGTCAAAACAGGCCGAGCTGGAGCAGATGGGGCTCCGGGGCTCCCCGGAGACACAGGACCTAAGGGTGACTGGGGCTTTGATGGCCTTCCAGGGCTGCCTGGTGAGAAGTGCCAGAGGGGTGACTTTGGACATGTAGGGCAACCTGGCCCCCCAGGAGAGGATGGGGAGAAGGGCCTGCAAGGACCTGCAGGGCCCACTGGCCAGGCTGGAGAGCCTGGTCCCTGAGGTCTGATTGGCCCCAGAGGCCTCCCTGGACCCCTGGGATGCCCTGGTGTGACCGGAAGTGATGGTGTGCCAGGTGCCAAAGGCAACGTGGGTCCTCCTGAAGAAACAGGTCCCCCAGGACAGCAAGGAAACCATGGCTCCCAGGGAATTCCAGGCCCTCAGGGGCCCATTGGTGCTCCTGGGGAAAAGCGTCCCCAGGAAACCCCGGAATTCCAGGTGTCCCAGGAGTTGAGGGCCCCCTGGGTCACCCCGGCCATGAGGGTCCTACAGGAGAAAAGGGGGCCCAGGGTCCACCAGGATCAGCAGACCCTCTGGAGTATCCTGGACCTCGGGGTGTGAAGGGTACCTCTGGCAACCAGGGCCTCCAAGGAGAGAAAGGAGAAAGGGGAGAGGATGGCTTTCCTGGCTTCAAGAGTGATGAGGGACCAAAAGGCGACTGGGGAAACGCAGGACTCCCAGGTCCCAGAGGAGAGGATGGTCCAGAAAGACAAAAGGGGCCTTAGGGACTGGCTGGGGATGAGGGTCTCCCAGGAGCAGCAGGAGAGAAGGGCAAGCTTGGAGTGCCAGGTCTCCCAGGTTACCCAGGACACCTAGGACCTAAGCATCTGTTGGATTTCCTGGACCCCTGGGACCCCTAGGGGAGAAGGGCGAAAGGGGCAAAGCAGGGCAGCCAAGGGAGGAAGGAGAACGTGGTATGCCTGGCTGTCGAGGAGACCGGGGATAACCAGGGACCACAGGCCAGCCTGGTTCCAAGGTTGATGTGGGCCAAGATGGGTCTCCTGGGGTTCCTGGAGTAAAGGGTCTCCCTGGTCTGCAAGGTCCTCCAGGATTCCCTGGACCAAAGGGTCCCCCAGGTCCTCAGGGGAAAGATGGAGTTCCTGGGCTTCCTGGACAAAGAGGAGAATTGGGCTTCCAAGGTCAGACAGCCCCCCCCTGGACCAGCTGGTGTTCTTGGTCCTCAGGGGGAAGGTAGGGGACATGGGGCCTCTGGGCGAGAGGGGCCCCCAGGGCCCCCTGGGCCTCCTGGTGAACAAGGTCTTCCAGGCATAGAAGGCAAAGAAGGCACCAAGGGTGAACTAGGACCCCTGGGGTCCCCCAGGAAGGAGGGGCCATTGGTTTGAAGGGAGACAAGGTTCCCCCAGTCCTGTTGGGGCCAATGGCTCCCCAGGTGAACGTGGTCCTGTAGGCCCTTCTGGTGGCATTGAGCTTCCTGGCCAGAGTGATGGACAAGGCCCTATTGGTCCTGCTGGTGAGAAAGGGTCTCTGGGAGAACGGGGTGCCCCTGGTCCCACTGGCAAAGATAGTATCCTAGGGCTGCCAGGGCTTCAGGGACCCCCTGGAGCTGCAGGGCCTTCTTGTGAGGAAGGAGACAAGGAGGAAGTAGGGATGCCCGGTCACAAGGGAAGCAAAGGGGGTAAAGGAGATGCGGGCCCACCCGGACCAACAGGGATAAGGGGTCCAGCCGGTCATCCAGGCCTCCTGGGTGCTGATGGGCCTCAGGGTCGCCGGGGATCCCCTGGCCTCTTTGGGCAGAAGGGAGATGATGGAGTCTGAGGCTTTGTAGATGTAATTAGTCCTCCAGGTCTGCAGGGGCTGCCAGGCCCTCCTGGGGAGAAGGGCAAGGTTGGAGACTTGAGATCCATGGGTCCCCATAGAGCTCCAGGCCCTCGGGGTCCCCCTGGGCCCAGTGGATCAGAGGACCCTCCAGGGCTGCCTGGAGGAGTAGGGCAGACTGGTGCTGTGGGTGAAAAGGGTGACCCGGGGGATACTGGAGCCGCTGGACCCCCAGGAGTTCCTGGCATTCCTAGACCCAAAGGCGAAATAGGTGAAAAGGGGGATTCGGGTCCATCAGGGGCTGCTGGACCTCCAGGTAAGAAGGGACCCCCTGGAGAAGACGGGCCTAAGGGGAGCATGGGCCCCACAGGACTCCCTGGAGATCTAGGACCGCCGGGAGACCCTGGAGTTCAGGGTGTGGACGGCCCTCCAGGAGAGAAGGGAGATCCTGGTGACATTGGGGGTCCGGGGCCACCTGGAGCTTCAGGAGAACATGGTGCCCGTGGACTCCCTGGCAAGAGGGGTTCCCCTGGCCGCATGAGACCAGAAGGCAGAGAGGGAGAGAAAGGAGCCAATGGAGATGCTGGGCCTGATGGGACCCCAGGCAGAACAGGCCACACAGGGGCTGGAGGGACCCCTGGATGGCTTGGGCCTGATGGTCTCCCAGGGATCCCTGGTCCTGTGGGTGAACCAGGCCTCCTGGGACCTCCTGGGCTGATAGGCCCTCCAGGGCCCCTGGGCCCCCCTGGCCTCCCAGGGCTGAAGGGAGATGCTGGCCTCAAGGGGGACAAGGGCCACCTTGGGCTAATAGGCCTTATTGGTCCCCCGGGGGAGGCTGGTGAGAAAGGCAATCAGGGGTTGCCAGGAGCGCAGGGCCCTCCAGGGCCCCAGGGAGACGCCGGTCTTCCTGGTCCGGTTGGTTCATTAGGTCACCCTGGTCCACCAGGTGTGGTGGGCCCTCTGGGGCAGAAGGGATCCAAGGGGGCCCCGGGATCTATTGGTCCTCGTGGAGACACTGGACCAGCGGGTCCTCCTGTCCCCCCGGATCCCCCTGCTGGGCCGCATGGTCTATGAAGGCACCGCTCAGTGTTGGACACCCCGGAAGGTGGCCTGGAGGAGGTGGTGGCCTCACTCGATTCACTGAGCTTGGAGCTGGAGCAGCTACGGCGACCTCCTGACACAGCAGAGCACCCAAGCCTCATATGCCATGAGCTTCACCATAACCACCCACACCTGACCGATGGAGACTACTGGATTGACCCCAATCAGGGCTCCTCACGGGATGCCTTCAAGGTTTTCTGCAACTTCACTGTGGGAGGCGAGGCCTGTCTCTACCCGGACAAGAAGTTTGAGATGGTGAAACTGGCCTCTTGGTCCAAAGAGAAGCCTGGAGACTGGTACAGCACTTTCCGCAGAGGGAAGAAGTTCTCCTATGTGGATGCTGATGGCTCCCCCGTGAATGTGGTCCAACTGACCTTCCTGAAGCTGTTGAGTGCTGCAGCCCATCAGAGGTTCACTTACTCCTGCCAGAACTCAGTGGCCTGGCTGAATGAAGCTGCTTGTGACCACAGGCGCTCCATCCACTTCCGAGGGACCAACTGGGAAGAGCTGTCCTTCAACCAGACAACAGCAACTACCGTGAAGTTCTCCCATGATGGCTGCCAGCTCCGGAAGGGACAGGCGAGGACCCTCTTTGAATTCAGCTCTTCTCGTGCCGGCTTTCTGCCTCTGTGGGATGTGGCTGCCGTTGACTTTGGTCAGACGAACCAGAAGTTTGGGTTTGAACTTGGTCCCATCTGCTTTAGCAACTGAGCTTTTGAGATGGGAAGGAAGCTGAAGGGAGCCCGCATAGGGCTGCTTGGTGCTGAGGCTTCACGGCCATTCTATTTTTCACTGGGGACTCTGGATCCAGGCTTGTGGGACTCTGTTCTTTCTCCTGTGTGTGGACGGATGAGAGTGGAGAGCCCAGCTCCCTCCCGTTCATCCCAAGGCAACAGCCCACGGTATGCTGGCTCCTTCTCTTCCCCATCCAACCGCCCACTGCCTCCCCGAGACTTCTATGCAGTGAGCTTATAACTCAGAACTGATGAAAGCCCCCGCACATGCCTCCTCCCCACCATCAGTGCCCTCTGTACCTCTTGGTGCTACCCCTTCCCATAGTGAAGCACTGGATGCCTCCTGATCCCTGGCTGGGGCCCTTCCCTCTTACACCTTCCTGGAGTATCAGATAAAGCAAGATTCAAGTGGGCCTTCCATTCCAAGATGTGCCTTCCTTCTGCTTCCTTGACCCAGCTCTGCACACTCTTCCTCTCCACTCAGCCACTCCCGAGTCCCCAAGCACAAATCAAGATCCTATATGGTGCTATCCTGTTCATAACTGGGAACTGTATGAAAAGGGAATGAATGGTCTATTTAATCTGCTTCCTTCGGAAGGAAGTCTGGTGTGAGGAGCCGCCCTCGCTATCGCTATTGCCGTTAGAAGATGTCGCTGACATCTGCTGTCAGTTGGAGTTAACCGTTTAAGCTGTGCCTCTCCCGTGGCGTCATCTGGGGTGATGTGCAAACCACCAATCCCGGCTCTACACGTCTCACTCGGAGCTCCTAGGCTTATATAAGGGGCTGGGTTTCTTAGCTTGGGGTCTCCCTCTAAGAAGCTGATCATCTATCTCTCAAGATGCATTAAAGCTTTACTGCAGAAGGATCCGAGTGTTCTGCGTCGTTCTTGCTGGCGAGACGGTAGCGCGGGACATCTGGTGCCGAAACCCGGGAACTCTTCAACATCGCCGGCGCCGCGGGAGACCCCTCGGAAGACGGGGCGGATTCAGAACTGCAGGGACGTAAGTTCAGAGAGGTATGCTTTATCCTGAACACCCCCTTTCTCGACTTTGGCCTTAGTTTGTCATCACCGTGGGACGGGTCAGTGGAGGCTTTGGTGCTAGTCCTGTTTGTCCTTCTCCTTCATCGTGGCTGGTGCTGACAGAACGGTGCTGTCAGTCTGGTGCTGTCAGTCTGGTGCTGTCAGTCTGGTGCTGTCAGTCTGGTGCTGTCAGTCTGGTAACGGAGTTGAGCGCCGTTTTTAGATAAGCCGCTAGCGCGATGGGGTTGTCACAGTCAGTGGTTACTGCCCTACAGACTGTGCTAAAACAAAGAGATCTTAAAATTGCACCACGAACACTTCAAAATTTTGTGAAGGAGGTAGATAGAGTGGCACCATGGTATGCTTGTTCCGGGTCCCTCACTGTGGCCTCATGGAACAAGCTAGGTAAAGAACTAGACAGGAAGCATGCAGAAGGAGATCTCCACTTAGGTACCAAAGCCATTTGGAAGCTAGTTAAAAACTGCTTGGAGGATGAGGCCTGTCACCCTGCTATAATAGAAAGTCAGGGAACCTTAGAGGAAGTTCAGGATAGCATGTCAGAAACTGAACGGAGTGAGAGAATGGGAGCTCGCAAAAGGAAAGACATGTCTAAGAAAAAAGGCCCTCCCCAAGAAGTTAAGAAAGGGGAGAGAAAGAAGGGAGTGATCATTCACCCCCTAACAAATCTAAGAAAAAGAAAAAGCCAGAATCTAGTCTATACCCTACAGTAGAGCTAGAAGCCTTGGAGCTAGATAATTCTGATTCTGACACTCTGTATTCTAGCGAAGAAGGTGGTCTAGAGGAGGAGGTGGCACGGTATGAGGAAGAAAGATATCACCCTGATAGACACCGGCCACTGAAAACAAAAATGAATGTGAGGCCACCGCCTATAAATCCGGCGGGCTCACGCCCCTCAGCGCCTCCGCAGTATGAGCTTCGGCTGAATACTGGTACTGACTCCTTTTTACCTTTAGAGGAACGGAGAAAAATACAAGTAGCTTTTCCAGTATTCGAGAATGCGGAAGGCGGAAGAGTACATACCCCTGTAGATTACAATCAAATCAAAGAATTGGCCGAATCCGTTCGTAATTATGGGGTCAATGCTAACTTTACCACATTACAGGTGGAAAGGCTTGCTAATTTTGCCATGACTCCCACTGACTGGCAGACGACAGTGAAAGCAGTGCTTCCCAACATGGGACAATACATGGAATGGAAGGCTCTCTGGTATGATGCAGCCCAGGCACAAGCTAGAGTTAATGCCACGGCTGAAGATGAGAATCAGAGGCAGTGGACATTTGAAATGCTGACAGGTCAGGGTCAACATGCCCTTAATCAAACCAACTACATCTGGGGTGTCTATGGTCAGGTGTCGGCCGCCGCTATTAAAGCATGGAAGGCCCTCACAAAAGGGAGAGTCCAGTGGACACCTTACAAAGATTGTCCAAGGACCCCAAGAGCCATTTTCAGACTTTGTGGCCAGAATGACAGAGGCCGCCAGTCGCATCTTTGGTGATTCAGAACAAGCTATGCCCCTGATTGAGCAACTTGTCTATGAACAAGCAACCCAGGAATGTCGAGCGGCTATCGCCCCTCGCAAAAGCAAAGGTTTACAAGATTGGCTCAGAGTGTGCAGGGAGCTGGGGGGACCCTAACCAATGCAGGACTAGCTGCCGCCATTTTACAAACGCACAGGCGTAGAGATTTATCTAGTCGAAAAGCTTGTTTTAATTGTGGGAGAATGGGGCACCTTAAGAAAGATTGTCAAGCCCCTGAAAGAACAAGAGAATCGAAGCTTTGCCATCGTTGTGGTAAAGGTTATCATAGGGCTAGCGAATGCAGGTCAGTCCGGGATGTAAAGGGAGGCTTCTGCCCCCTATTGAAGAACCCAAGGTACCCCAATCAAAAAACGGGTCACGGGGCCCATGGTCCCAGGGCCCTCAGAAATATGGGAACCAATTTCAGAAAAGCAATCAAGAGGAAGTAGAGGCTTCCGAGGAACCCCCGGAATGGACTTGCGTGCCGCCTCCGACTTCTTACTCATGCCCCAAATGAATGTTCAACCGGTCCCAGTCCATTCCCCTGGACCTTTGCCCCCTGCCACCATTGGGCTTATTCTGGGCCGTGGCTCCTTAACTTTACAGGGACTCATTATATATCCTGGAATTGTTGACCCGTATCATAAAGAGGAGATTCAAGTTCTCTGTTCTAGCCCTCGGGGTGTATTTTCTATAAAGCAGGGAGATAGAATTGCACAACTGGTGTTGCTGCCCTCCCTCGGGGATGGAGAAACCTACACTTTACAAAAAAGGGCTATGGGATCTTCTGGAAGTGATTCAGCCTATCTGGCTATACCCCTAAATGAGAGACCTACAATAAAATTGTTAATTAATGGAAAAGAATTTGAAGGGATAATGGATACGGGAGCAGACAAAAGCATTATTTCACTCCATTGGTGGCCGAAGTCTTGGCCCACTGTTGTTTCATCTCATTCTCTACAAGGTCTTGGATACCAGTCCTCTCCTGCCATCAGTGCCTCAGCCTTAACCTGGCGGAATGCTGAGGGCAAACAGGGATGTTTTACCCCCTATGTGTTGCCACTCCCTGTAAATTTATGGGGACGGGATGTGTTACAAGCCATGGGCATGACCCTAACTAATGAATACTCCCCCAGGCATCAGCCATTATGGCAAAGATGGGGTATACAAAGGGTAGAGGCTTGGGTAGGCAAGAACAAGGCAGAATAAAACCCATTACGCAACACGGAAATCGGGGTAGAAAAGGACTGGGTTTTATTTAGGGGCCGTTGAGGCTTCACGACCCATACCATGGAAAACAGAGGAGCCGTTATGGGTCTCTCAATGGCCTCTATCCTCTGAAAAATTAGAGGCTGTCACAAGATTAGTGCAAGAACAGGAACGGCTGGGGCATCTAGAGCCTTCTACCTCCCCATGGAATACACCAATTTTTGTTATTAAGAAGAAATCTGGGAAGTGGAGATTACTCCATGACCTGCGGGCCATTAACAATCAGATGCATCTTTTTGGCCCTGTTCAAAGAGGCCTTCCTTTGCTTTCTGCACTTCCTCAAGATTGGAAGCTTATTATTATAGATATTAAGGATTGTTTCTTCTCTATTCCACTTTACCCACGGGATAGACCAAGGTTTGCCTTCACTATCCCTTCTCTTAATCATATGGAACCAGACAAGAGATTTCAGTGGAAGGTACTGCCGCAAGGCATGGCCAATAGCCCAACAATATGTCAGCTGTATGTGCAGGAGGCTTTGGAGCCAATTAGGAAGCAATTTACATCTTTAATCGTTATCCATTATATGGACGATATTCTTATTTGTCACAAAGAGTTAGATGTTTTACAAAAGGCTTTCCCCATGCTGGTGGCTGAATTAAAACAGTGGGGATTAGAGATTGCCTCAGAAAAGGTTCAAATTGCAGATACAGGCCTCTTTTTGGGCTCAATGATTACTCCCAAAAATATAGTTCCTCAGAAAATAGAAATTCGCAAAGACCACTTACAAACATTAAATGATTTTCAGAAACTTCTGGGAGATATAAATTGGTTGAGGCCCTTTTTAAAAATTCCATCTGCTGATCTAAAACCCCTCTTCGATCTCCTGGAGGGTGAGCCTCATATCTCCTCACCCAGAAAATTTACCCCTGCCGCCCACCGAGCCTTACAGATGGTGGAAGAGGCCTTACAGGAAGCACAATTACAACGTATTGAGGAGTCACTACCTTTTAATCTGTGTGTTTTTAAGACAGCTCAATTGCCAACTGCAGTCCTGTGGCAACATGGACCATTACTTTGGATTCATCCAAATGCTTCCCCTGCTAAGATTATTGACTGGTACCCTGATGCTGTTGCACAGCTCGCGCTTCGCGGAATAAAAGCAGCTGTTACACATTTTGGCAGGGATCCTGATTCCTTGATTGTGCCTTATACTGCTGCACAAGTTCAGACCTTGGCAGCCACATCTAGTGATTGGGCAGTTTTAGTTACTTCCTTTTCAGGACAAATTGATAATCATTTTCCAAAGCATCCAATTTTACAGTTTGCCCTAAACCAGGCTATAGTGTTTCCACAAGTGACAGCTAAAGACCCACTCCCAGATGGGACTGTGGTGTACACTGATGGATCAAAAACTGGTATGGGAGCTTATGTGGTCAAGGATAGGGTTATATCTAAACAATATAATGAAACTTCACCTCAAGTTGTAGAATGTCTGATAGTACTGGAGGTTCTTGAGGCTTTTCCAGGACCCCTCAATATTGTATCAGATTCCTCTTATGTGGTTAATGCAGTTAATCTCCTTGAGATAGCTGGAATAATAAGATCCTCCAGCAGAGTTGCTAACATCTTTCAAAAGATACAAGCTGCCTTGTTAAATAGGAGATTTCCTGTTTTCATTACCCATGTCCGAGCACATTCTGGACTCCCAGGTCCCATGTCCTTAGGGAATGACTTAGCGGACAAGGCTACAAAGCTGGTGGCCGCTGCCTTGTCTACCCATGCACAAGCAGCAAAAGAATTCCATAAGCGCTTTCATGTGACGGCTGAGACCTTGCGCCGTCGTTTTGCTCTATCCAGGAAAGAGGCTAGGGAAATTGTTACTCAATGCCAGAATTGCTGCGAATTCTTACCTACTCCCCACATGGGAATAAACCCACGTGGCATTAGACCATTGCAGATGTGGCAGATGGATGTTACTCATATTCCCTCTTTTGGAAGGCTTCAATATGTTCATGTTTCTGTTGACACCTGTTCTGGCGTAATGTTCGCCACACCCCTAACAGGGGAAAAGGCCTCATATGTGATTCAACATTGCCTTGAGGCCTGGAGTGCTTGGGGAAAACCCAGAATTTTAAAAACAGACAATGGACCAGCATATACCTCTCAAAAATTCCGACAGTTTTGTCGGCAAATGGATGTTACCCATCTAACTGGCCTACCTTATAACCCTCAAGGACAGGGCATTGTGGAACGTGCCCATCGTACACTCAAATCATATCTGATTAAACAAAAGGGGAGTATTGAGGATGTTCTACCCTCGGTACCAAGAGTTGCTGTATCCATGGCACTTTTTACCCTTAATTTCTTGAACTCTGATGCCCAAGGCCACACTGCGGCCGATCGCCACAGTTTAGAGCCTGATAGGCCAAAAGAAATGGTAAAATGGAAAGATGTCTTGACTGATCTCTGGAAAGGCCCGGATCCTATTCTTATAAGATCCAGGGGAGCTGTGTGTGTTTTTCCACAGGAGGAAGAAAACCCCCTGTGGATCCCTGAAAGACTCACTCGAAGAGCTCCTTCACAACTCCAGAATAAGAAGGATGGAGGCCAAGTGGGTGATGAAGACTCTCCTACTCGGGATGATGGTTCCTAGTATGATGGGAGAGTTACGGTGGGCCATCATGTCTACCTTCCCCCTACCGATGCCAGTGATGCAGAATGCCCAGGTGTTCCCTAGATTTTTCACAACTAATAGAGAGTTGGGGCTTGCCTTTTTGCCTTTAGATCCTCAGATACAGAGTTTTCAGGATGAGAGAACCTTGTCATTAGTAGGAAGCTTGTGCTTTACTGTGATTTCTTCATTAAAGGATAATTTTATTCATATGGATCCAGAAAGATCTAATGCTAATCCTTTTGAATTAATGGAAGCTGTACTGATCTTTCTCCTATGATAGTGAGAAGGGACAGATTACTTTTGATTGGAAAGGGGCATTAGGCAACAGTCTGAGTGAGGGACAGAGCTATGGATCATCTGATTGGTCCTCCTCCAATGTTAAGTATACCCCTTTTAAGAGAACTAATTATTCAGCTGCCCTTTATTTGGGTTGTGAGTAATGATACCTTAGGTAAGAATCAGAAAGAAATAAATTGCTCTGCTTAGAATTGTTTTTATGCATTATGCTGGGATGCTATTAAGCACCCTTTTGCTTTGGTAATGCGCATGCCTCGATTTGTTCCAGTTCCTGTTGAGACGCCAAGTAATTTGAGTTTGTTTAGGGAAAAGCGAGATTTTTGGGATCTCTGCTATTATTGTGGGCCTGATAGCCACCGCCGCGGTTACTGCTTCGGTTACCGCCTCGGCCCTTGCACTTTCTGCCACTGTGCAGACAACTCAAACCATTAATGAACTATAGGCCACTGTGACCATGGTCCTAGATAAACAGGCCACTGCCAATTCTCAGATACAAGGAGGCCTGATGTTGGTAAACCAACAGATTAATTTGGTTCAGGAACAATTGGATATATTGTGGCAGATGGCCCAATTGGGATGTGAACAAAAGTTGCCTGGCCTTTGTGTCACTTCAGTACAATATGAGAATTTTACAAGAGCAGCTAACCTGTCACAAGCTCTGTCTCAACATTTATTACAGAATTGGACTTTTGAGTTTGAGCAGACACTCCGTGAGTTGAGAATGGCGATCCTGCAAGTGAATTCGACGCATCTGGATCTTTCTCTGATGGAAGGCCTCTCCTCCTGGATTTCATCTGCATTTTCTTATTTTAAGGAATGGGTGGGGGTAGGATCATTTAGCCTAGTTCTCTGCTGTGGAATAGTGTTGATGCTTTGGATGGTGTGTAAGCTCAGAGCCCAAACAAAAGAGACAAAGTGGTGGTGGCACAAGCACTTGCTGCCTTAGAACACGGAGCCTCCCTGACATTTGGTTAACCATGTTAAAGCAATAGGTCGCTGGCCTCCCAGCTCTTGCACCCCACGAGGCTAGTCTCATTGCACGGGATAGAGTGGGTAGGCTTCAGCAGCCCAAGGAGTTGCAAGGCTAAGCACTGCACAGGAGAGGTCTGCGGTATAACGACTTTCTCCTGGGAGATAAGTCATCTTGCATGAAGGTTCTATGTCATGATCTCCTTCCCCCAGAAAAACGACATCGGACTGGTCAGGGCTCTCTCTGGGGATAAGACCCTGGAGAGGAGCTTTGTACATATTCCGAATTTGCACATGGGGATTTGACCTCTATCTCCACTCCAAAGTTGTGGGTGTCCTATTGCTTCAAAAATAAATGAATAGGGGGAGATGTGAGGAGCCGCCCTCGCTATCGCTATTGCCGTTAGAAGATGGCGCTGACATCTGCTGTCAGTTGGAGTTAACCGTTTAAGCTGTGCCTCTCCCGTGGCGTCATCTGGGGTGATGTGCAAACCACCAATCCCGGCTCTACACGTCTCACTCGGAGCTCCTAGGCTTATATAAGGGGCTGGGTTTCTTAGCTTGGGGTCTCCCTCTAAGAAGCTGATCATCTATCTCTCAAGATGCATTAAAGCTTTACTGCAGAAGGATCCGAGTGTTCTGCGTCGTTCTTGCTGGCGAGACGGTAGCGCGGGACAGTCTGGGATATGATGAGAGATTCCAGAAGGATCTCTACCATCCCTTAACTCAGTATGCATCCTTCTTTCCCAGGTCACAGGGCAAAATTGGCATCTCAAGAATAAACCAAGAAACTGTGAGAAAAAAAAGAAAACAGACACACATATACACACACACAAACAAACACACACATACCAAACAAAAACAAAAACCAATAAAACAAAACACATAAGGAAATAATAAGATCTACCTTTAGTATGGATCACACCATTTGGTGGTAGCCTGCATATATAAAAGATATTGAAGGAGGAAGCTCTCTCTCTTTGGCTGCTTACCCTAGCTCTGACTACCAAGTTCATTCCTTTACTAGCATTAGAGCCTATGTCTTTGGAATTTTGGTACACAATGAAGACCAGATGAGACATCCAGCCTGATGAGCTAAAGAACTACTGGACTCTTCAAATTTCCATTGGTAGGCAGCCATTGTTGAACTACCTGTGCCAGAGCCTGTGATACATGCTAATAAATCCACTTTCTACATACATGGAGAGGTTAATGCCACCATTCCTGTTCACATAGAGAACAGTGAATAACACTGTTGGATTTATCTATAGCAAGTGCTATAGAAATGCATATCTCTGCTGATATAGAAATGGTCTTTGTCTAGTGTGGAAGGCAGAGTCCAGAACAATTACCTCCAAACTATTACAAATGAGCCACCCCTGATTTACAACCACACATGAGGCCCATCCCGATCTCAAAGAACAGGCCTGGAACAAGGCATCCTCCCTATTCATATGCAAAATACTATGCTGACCTGAAACACCTCTACAGCTCATAAAATCCCTTTGTACCCTGGGAGTGAGCTTCACTGAATCTCACCATGGTGGCTGTCTGTAGCAGAAATTAGAAAATGCGTTCTAATCCCTTATTGCTGAAGGGTGATGCCATCTCCTCTTGTCTCAGTTTGTAAACTGTCTTTGACATTTGTAAGACAAACCTGACAGTGGAATGTTGTAACATGTTGTCTTCCCACCAGCCGCTTGGACCCTGTGACTGAGCTGTCTGAGCCCCCAAATAATAATAAGGATGCAATATTAATTATGAAGCTGTTGGCTATTTGCTTGGTTTCTCACTGTCTTGCTCTGGCTTAAGTATTTAGCCCATCATTGCTAATCTGAGTATTTCCAAGTCTCTTACTGGACTTTTGACTTCTCCCACATCCTACATGGTGACTCCCTGTGCTTCTCTTTCCCAGAGTCCTCCTTGACTCCTAGTGCCACCTGTCTTGCTTCTCTATTGTTCAACAGTGCTTTATTCAATTAACTGATAGACAATATACACACAGGATGTCCCCCATTGGAATGTAATATCCAGAACTTCTAGAAACTAGATCTTCAGGTGGGTGTTGGTGGCACACACCTTTAATACCAGCACTGGGGAGGCAGAGACAGGAGGATCTCTGTGAGTTTTAGGCCAGCCTGGTCTACAGGGAGAGTTCTGGGACAATCTCCGAAACAATACAGAGAAACCCTGTCTAGAAAAAAAAAGAAAGAAAAAGAAAGCAGACCTTCTGTTTCCAAATCTGTCTTCCTGCTGTACAAAAAAGCAAACCCTGTGTGTGCACATGGACAGTGATATCACCAGCTCATAGTCTCCCAGGATGTCAGAGCCTCCCTCTCACTAGGGAATCCACATTCAACAAAGCTCAGAGGCCAAGGTCCCCTGCTCAAGTCAACACAGGGACCAACAGAATCTCAATCTGGCTCATGGTTCATCCTAGTCCACACAGTCCAGATTTTTCTTTTGTTTGTTTTTTTGCTTCCTTATTGACCAAGAGTGCTTTACTCAGTTAACCGATAGACAACACACACACAGGATGTCCCCCATCAGAAGGTAATGTCCAGAACTTCTAGAAACCAGATCTTCAGCCTAGCATTGGTGGCACACACCTTGAATCCCAGCACTTAGGAGGCAGAGGCAGGAGGATCTCTATGAGTTCTTGGCCAGCCTGGTCTACAGAGTGAGTTCCAGGACAGCCTCCAAAACAATACAGAGAAACGCTGTCTTACAAATGTTTTTTTTTTCCACCAAGAGGTGGTGGCACAAAACTTTAGTTTTGTCTCAAAAAAACAAAAAAAAAACAAAAAAACATTAACGATAATTAATAATAAAATTAATAATGAAATAATAGTAATAACGAATAACAATAATAAGAATAACACTAGTAACACTAATAACAGTAGGGGTTGTTTAGTGTAGATGGAGCTGGGGATGAACGAATGAATGACCTGGGGTGAATTAGTGAAGCTGAAGTGAGGCCAGGCTATACCTCCCTGTGTCCTTGGTTGCCTCCCTGTGACTCCGCCCCTATGACTGCTTCCTGCCTCCTGTGTCCGTGGCCCCGCCCCGCAACCCTAGACTCCGCCCCTCTGCCTCTGGCCCCTCCCTTAAAGGCTCTGTGACTCCTCCCCCTGCATCTGTGGACTCTCCCCGATCCTGTGACACCACCCTCTCTCCAGGCCCCGCCCATGTCTCTGTGACTCCGCCCTCAGCGACTCGGGCCCCGCCCATGTCCCTATGACTCCGCCCCTGTGAGTCTGGCCCCGCCCCTGATTTACATAAAACAAATAATGGGAGAAAACCCGCATTTTCCTCTGTGGATTCTCGTGGGGCGTGGCCCGGGCGGGGTCACGGGTTCCCATGGCAGGTGCGGGGCCCGCACGGCGAGCAACAGCCATGACGTCACCTGACGGCACCACGCCCTACAGTCACCTGACAACGTCACCCCACCACCCCACTTCCTGTCTGGCCCCGCCCCATTCCCTGTCAGGAGGAAGTGAAGGAGCATGGGGGAGGACACATTGATGCTCATTTGCATATTAATGAGCGAAAGCCGATCTGGGCTCTCATTTGCATATTCATGAGAGGAACCAGGCCTGCAGTCTCTGGTCCAGGAAGTCCCGCCTGCTTCCCTTTGACAGACTGGAGCCTCTCTGCCGATGATGGACAGGAAGCTGGGAGATCACACGGAAGTCCCTCTCCTCCAGGGCTGATTGACAGTCGCCGTGGATCACCAGGAAATCAAAGGCTCTCAGTGATTCCCGCCTCAGTTTCTGGTCCTGGAAGTCCCGCCCTCGCCCCTTAGACGGACAGGGGAGACGGGGAAGTCCCTCCTCTTCCGCGGCTGATTGACGGAAAAGCCGAAGCCCCTCCGGGATTCCAGCCTCCGTGCTGGTCGCAGAAGTCCCTCCCTCTTTCCGTCAGATTGACGTGAGCCTTCAGGCAGTCCCTCCCTCTGATTGACATGAGCATCTGGGAAGTCCCTCCCGGGCGACAACAGATGGACACCCAGCCCCGCCATGGTGCCCTGGCCTCTGACTTCACCCCTTCCTCCAGCAGGTCCCCCCCCCCCCGGCCCGCAGGAAGTTGCATAACCCATAATAGTATAAATGGGCCCACAGGACGCTGAGCCTGGTGAGGGGCAGGAGCTTGGAGGCGAGGGGCGGGGCCTCGGGGGAGAATGGGCGTGGCCTCAGGGACCGGGGTGGGACTGGGCGGCCGGGACTCCAGCGTGACCACTCAGGGGGCGTGGCCAACTCCTAAGGTCAGCTTCCTGGCAGCTACGTGAGGTGGGCAGAGCCTGAGGCGGCGGTGGGCGGAGCCCGCGGGGTGGCGCGATGACGTCACACGCGAGCAGTGATTGACGACTGCCGCGCCAAGATCGTGGCAGGGCCGTCTGCGGGAGGGGGCGGGGCTCCAGCAGTGACGTCACCGACCCATGTCCCCACCCTCTGTGGGCGGAGCCGGCGGTGATTGACTTGGTGGGGGCGGGAACATGAGAGTTTGTGGCTCCTTCCAGGTGGCGTGTGGGCTGGGCTGGGCGGTGACGTCATGGGGTCACTCACTTCCCGTATGTGTCACGTGACCAACACCAGAGTCTTCCTCGCTGGGCGCCACGCCTGCCTGGATCCTGTTCCCCGGGTCGGGTGCTGACCCCTGACACCTCGGTAACCTATGACGTCACGGGCATGGGCGCGGCCCCAGGCTGTAGGCAGCGGGTGAGGGGCTGGGGCGGGGTCAAGGTAGGGGCGGAGTCACTCGGTGAGTTGGGCGGAGCCTTGGCAGAAGTGCTGGGCCAGCTGGGAGAGGTGGGGCCTCAGAGACAGGGTGTGGGTCAGGGGCGGGGCTGGGATATGCAGAGGGGTGTGGCCTTCGTAAGGGGTGGGGCTCCCCACAGGACTGGCAGTGAGATAGTGGGCGTGGCACAGAGCATGGGCATGGCTCACTTAGCCCCTCTGCCCTGTCACTTCCCCCCTGCCCTGACCCCTCTTAGCCTTCCCAGCCCCGCCCCTTTCTCGCCCTGCCCCGCCCCGCACATGTCCTGACCCCGCCCACTGCGGGCAGAGTGCAATGGCCGACGCCGGCCTCCTGTGGGTTCGAGATCAGTGAGGTGGGCGGGGCGGGGCGGGGTCACTGCTCAGGGCTCCCTGCTGACCCATCCCCACGCCCTCCTCAGGGCCCTCACTCAGAGCCAGAGACCTAGCGTGAGTAGAGTCCCGGATGTGGGTGTGGACAGGGACAAAAGCCTCGGTGACGTCACCGGCCCCGCCCCGCAGACCTCCGAGAGCCACTCCCGGGTTCGAATCCAGGGCTCTGTCACCCACTGCAGCCCCTGGACCGAGTCCCCGCCCCTCCTGAATGAGTCCCCGCCCCTCCTGAACGAGTCCCCGCCCCTCACTGAGTCCCCGCCCTGAACGAGTCCCCGCCCCTCCTATGTCCCCGCCCCTCCTGACCGAGTCCCTGCCCCTCCTAACTGAGTCCCCGCCCCTCCTAACTGAGTCCCCGCCCCTCCTGACAGAGTCTCCGCCCCTCCTGACCGAGTCCCCCCACTGATGTTGGCCCCGCCCTCAGGCGGCTGCTCCCACCCATCCCAAACCTCAAGGACCCCATGGGGGAGAAGGCAGAGCCCACGGAGCTAATGAGGGTGGGGCCGGGTAAGGGTGGGGTCTTGTTAGGGCGGGCCTTGGGATGAGGGAGTGGCCAGAGGAGAGGGCGGGAGCTGGTCTGGGGAAGACTGAGGGCGTGGCCTACAGGGGCGGGTTCATTGGAATTGAAGCAGGTGGTGCCTGGAACAGTGGGCGTGGCTGCAGTGGGCGGGGCTTCAGGGGCCCATTAAAGTGCAGGACCAGTGCTTCCAACCGTGGTGGGTGTGGCTCCTGTGGGCGTGGTCCGTTAGTCCCGCCCTCTCCCTTCCCCAGGTCGCGTGGGAGGCGGTGCCCGAGGAATGTGATGGAGGCCTGAGCTGTCAATCACCCATAAAGGCAGGGTTGGTGGCGACCCCGCCCCCTCCGCCACAGACCAGTTACTCTGCTGTCAGTTACTCCGGGCCCCGCCCCTGTCATTCACAGACTGAAAAGTGGGGCTGTCAGTCACCCGGGGCCCCGCCTCCACCAGTCACTCACAGGAAGTAGATGCTTAGTCTTTATTGATTGACACCCGGGGTCATGGGGTCAGGGCCCCGTGCACCAGGACGGACGTTGGGGTCAGGAGGTCAAACGTCCACAGCTCCCAGGATCCCCGGGGTCTGGAGGGGTCGGGGCCTGAGCGAGGGGGCGGGGTTTAGAGGCTGATTGACGGGCAGGGTGATTGATGTCGTGATCCACAGGAGGCGGGGTGGGGCCAGGGCTTGACTGACAGCCAGCTGGGCGGGACTCAGGGGGAGACTGACGGCAGGGGCAGGGCCAGCGTCACTTCTGGGAAGAGGGGGCAAAAGCGGCTCAGGGGAAACCCTGGGGTGGGCGGGGCCTGAGCGCCGCTTCCTTCCCTGCTGGGAGTGGTAGGCGAGGTTTCCCATCCCGCCTTCTGGATCCACTGCAGCATGGCGGGTTCACGTGCATGAAGTGTGTTCCTCAGTCAGTCATTCCTTCAGTCCTTCATTCATTCTCACTCACGTGCATGAGGGGAGTTCCTCAGTCATTCATTCATTCAGTCCTTCATTCATTCTCACTCACGTGCATGAGGCGAGATCCTCAGTCATTCATTCATTCTCACTCATGTGCATGAGGCGAGTTCCTCAGTCATTCATTCATTTATTCATTCATTCTCACTCACGTGCATGAGGCGAGATCCTCAGTCATTCATTCATTCATTCTTACTCATGTGCATGAGGCGTGTTCCTCAGTCGTTCATTCAGTCATTCATTTATTCATTCCTTCATTCATTCTCACTCACGTGCATGAGGCAAGATCCTCAGCCATTCATTGATTCATTCTCACTCATGTGCATGAGGCGTGTTCCTCAGTCATTCATTTATTCATTCATTCATTCATTCTCACTCACGTGCATGAGGCGAATTTCTGTCTTAC
>NW_024435430.1:0-1614 GCF_017639785.1 Mesocricetus auratus | reverse complement strand
CAGCATCTATGGGAAGTCTTTTCTCTCACATACTGCCTATTGAAAGATAGCCACACTGGAGACAGCACTCACTTTCCTTACCAAATCACATTCACCCTGGTTAATGTACCCATTTACCTTGTCTTTTTTTAATTTTATTTTCCAGTTTAAATTTAGATAAGAAACAAGGTTGCTTCACAAGTCAGTTCCAGGTCCCTCTCATATTCCCTCCCTTTCTCCCATGCCCTCCCCCCCGTTATTCCCTCATTTCCCCAGGGAGGCTGAGGCCCTCCATGGGGGTGTGCATAGTCTGTCATTTCATATAGGGCAGGGCCTAGACCCTTCCCCAAGAGTTCAGGGTGAGAGTGCACCTCACATTGTTCTATGGGAGTCCAAAGTCCGTGTGTATACTTGGGATGGGTACTGATCTGCTGCCCAAGGCTCAATAGATTCCCTAGGCCTCTTCACTGACACCCAGATTCAGGGGGTCTTGATCAGTCCCATGCTGGCTTCCCAGGCTGATGCCTGGGATTCAAGAGTTAACCTTTGTCTGGTCAGCAGTTTCTGGGGGTTAAACCAGTCCAGTCTTAATCCATTTGATCATCAGTCCTCCCTCTCTGTTACTGGCTTTATTGAGTTCAGCTCAGTACTTAACCAAGGGAATCTGCCTCTTCTTCGATCAGCCACTAAATAAAGTTTCTGTTTCCCAGACTCTCTGGCCATAGGATTGTAGGCTGGCACTCCCCAGATCTATGTCTAAAATCCATATATGAGAGAGTACATGCCATGTTTCTCTTTTTGTGACTGGGTTACCTCACTCAGGATGGTTTCTTCTAGTGTCATCCATTTGCCTGCGAATCTCATGATTCCATTATTTTTTTCTGCTGAATACTACTCCATTGTGTAGATGTACCACATTTTCTCTATCCACTCTTCAGGTGAGGGACATCTAGGTTGCTTCCAAGTTCTGGCAATTACAAATAAAGCTGCTATGAACATAGTGGAACAGACATCTTTGTTGTATGAATGGGCATCTTTTGGATATATGCCTAAGAGTGGAGTTGCTCGGGCTTGTGGTAGGTTTATTCCCATTTTTCTGAGGAATCTCCATACTGATTTCCAAAGTGGCTGAACCAGTTGGCACTCCCACCAGCAATGGAGGAGTGTTCCCCTAACACCACATCCTCTCCAGCATAAACTGTTGTTGGAGTTTTTATTTTAGCCATTCTGACAGGAGTGAGACAGTATCTCAGATTTGTTTTGATTTTCCATTCCCGGATGGCTAAGGATGTTGAGCACTTTCTCAAGTGCGTCTCAGCCATTTTAGATTCCTCTATTGAAAATTCTCTATTTAGTTCTGCAGCCCAATTTTTAATTGGATCCTTCGGTGTTTTAGAGAATTGCTTCTTGTGTTCTTTGTAAATTTTGAAGAACAACCCTATGTCAGATGTGGGGTTAGTGAAGATTTTTTCACATTTTTGGGCTGCCTTTTTTTTCTTGCTGACTGTGTCCTTTTCTTTACACAATCATCTCAGTTTCAGGATGTCCCATTTATTAATGGTTGATCTCACTGTTTGTGCTACTGGTGTTATGTTCAGGAAGCTGTCTCCTGTACCAATTCGTTCAAGGGTACCA
>NW_024435429.1:0-6304 GCF_017639785.1 Mesocricetus auratus | reverse complement strand
CAAATCAAAGAATTGGCCGAATCCGTTCGTAATTATGGGGTCAATGCTAACTTTACCACAATACAGGTGGAAAGGCTTGCTAATTTTGCCATGACTCCCACTGACTGGCAGACGACAGTGAAAGCAGTGCTTCCCAACATGGGACAATACATGGAATGGAAGGCTCTCTGGTATGATGCAGCCCAGGCACAAGCTAGAGTTAATGCCACGGCTGAAGATGAGAATCAGAGGCAGTGGACATTTGAAATGCTGACAGGTCAGGGTCAACATGCCCTTAATCAAACCAACTACATCTGGGGTGTCTATGGTCAGGTGTCGGCCGCCGCTATTAAAGCATGGAAGGCCCTCACAAAAGGGGAGAGTCCAGTGGACACCTTACAAAGATTGTCCAAGGACCCCAAGAGCCATTTTCAGACTTTGTGGCCAGAATGACAGAGGCCGCCAGTCGCATCTTTGGTGATTCAGAACAAGCTATGCCCCTGATTGAGCAACTTGTCTATGAACAAGCAACCCAGGAATGTCGAGCGGCTATCGCCCTCGCAAAAGCAAAGGTTTACAAGATTGGCTCAGAGTGTGCAGGGAGCTGGGGGACCCCTAACCAATGCAGGACTAGCTGCCGCCATTTTACAAACGCACAGGCGTAGAGATTTATCTAGTCGAAAAGCTTGTTTTAATTGTGGGAGAATGGGGCACCTTAAGAAAGATTGTCAAGCCCCTGAAAGAACAAGAGAATCGAAGCTTTGCCATCGTTGTGGTAAAGGTTATCATAGGGCTAGCGAATGCAGGTCAGTCCGGGATGTAAAAGGGAGGCTTCTGCCCCCTATTGAAGAACCCAAGGTACCCCAATCAAAAAACGGGTCACGGGGCCCATGGTCCCAGGGCCCTCAGAAATATGGGAACCAATTTCAGAAAAGCAATCAAGAGGAAGTAGAGGTTTCCGAGGAACCCCCGGAATGGACTTGCGTGCCGCCTCCGACTTCTTACTCATGCCCCAAATGAATGTTCAACCGGTCCCAGTCCATTCCCCTGGACCTTTGCCCCCTGCCACCATTGGGCTTATTCTGGGCCGTGGCTCCTTAACTTTACAGGGACTCATTATATATCCTGGAATTGTTGACCCGTATCATAAAGAGGAGATTCAAGTTCTCTGTTCTAGCCCTCGGGGTGTATTTTCTATAAAGCAGGGAGATAGAATTGCACAACTGGTGTTGCTGCCCTCCCTCGGGGATGGAGAAACCTACACTTTACAAAAAAGGGCTATGGGATCTTCTGGAAGTGATTCAGCCTATCTGGCTATACCCCTAAATGAGAGACCTACAATAAAATTGTTAATTAATGGAAAAGAATTTGAAGGGATAATGGATACGGGAGCAGACAAAAGCATTATTTCACTCCATTGGTGGCCGAAGTCTTGGCCCACTGTTGTTTCATCTCATTCTCTACAAGGTCTTGGATACCAGTCCTCTCCTGCCATCAGTGCCTCAGCCTTAACCTGGCGGAATGCTGAGGGCAAACAGGGATGTTTTACCCCCTATGTGTTGCCACTCCCTGTAAATTTATGGGGACGGGATGTGTTACAAGCCATGGGCATGACCCTAACTAATGAATACTCCCCCAGGCATCAGCCATTATGGCAAAGATGGGGTATACAAAGGGTAGAGGCTTGGGTAGGCAAGAACAAGGCAGAATAAAACCCATTACGCAACACGGAAATCGGGGTAGAAAAGGACTGGGTTTTATTTAGGGGCCGTTGAGGCTTCACGACCCATACCATGGAAAACAGAGGAGCCGTTATGGGTCTCTCAATGGCCTCTATCCTCTGAAAAATTAGAGGCTGTCACAAGATTAGTGCAAGAACAGGAACGGCTGGGGCATCTAGAGCCTTCTACCTCCCCATGGAATACACCAATTTTTGTTATTAAGAAGAAATCTGGGAAGTGGAGATTACTCCATGACCTGCGGGCCATTAACAATCAGATGCATCTTTTTGGCCCTGTTCAAAGAGGCCTTCCTTTGCTTTCTGCACTTCCTCAAGATTGGAAGCTTATTATTATAGATATTAAGGATTGTTTCTTCTCTATTCCACTTTACCCACGGGATAGACCAAGGTTTGCCTTCACTATCCCTTCTCTTAATCATATGGAACCAGACAAGAGATTTCAGTGGAAGGTACTGCCGCAAGGCATGGCCAATAGCCCAACAATATGTCAGCTGTATGTGCAGGAGGCTTTGGAGCCAATTAGGAAGCAATTTACATCTTTAATCGTTATCCATTATATGGACGATATTCTTATTTGTCACAAAGAGTTAGATGTTTTACAAAGGCTTTCCCCATGCTGGTGGCTGAATTAAAACAGTGGGGATTAGAGATTGCCTCAGAAAAGGTTCAAATTGCAGATACAGGCCTCTTTTTGGGCTCAATGATTACTCCCAAAAATATAGTTCCTCAGAAAATAGAAATTCGCAAAGACCACTTACAAACATTAAATGATTTTCAGAAACTTCTGGGAGATATAAATTGGTTGAGGCCCTTTTTAAAAATTCCATCTGCTGATCTAAAACCCCTCTTCGATCTCCTGGAGGGTGAGCCTCATATCTCCTCACCCAGAAAATTTACCCCTGCCGCCCACCGAGCCTTACAGATGGTGGAAGAGGCCTTACAGGAAGCACAATTACAACGTATTGAGGAGTCACTACCTTTTAATCTGTGTGTTTTTAAGACAGCTCAATTGCCAACTGCAGTCCTGTGGCAACATGGACCATTACTTTGGATTCATCCAAATGCTTCCCCTGCTAAGATTATTGACTGGTACCCTGATGCTGTTGCACAGCTCGCGCTTCGCGGAATAAAAGCAGCTGTTACACATTTTGGCAGGGATCCTGATTCCTTGATTGTGCCTTATACTGCTGCACAAGTTCAGACCTTGGCAGCCACATCTAGTGATTGGGCAGTTTTAGTTACTTCCTTTTCAGGACAAATTGATAATCATTTTCCAAAGCATCCAATTTTACAGTTTGCCCTAAACCAGGCTATAGTGTTTCCACAAGTGACAGCTAAAGACCCACTCCCAGATGGGACTGTGGTGTACACTGATGGATCAAAAACTGGTATGGGAGCTTATGTGGTCAAGGATAGGGTTATATCTAAACAATATAATGAAACTTCACCTCAAGTTGTAGAATGTCTGATAGTACTGGAGGTTCTTGAGGCTTTTCCAGGACCCCTCAATATTGTATCAGATTCCTCTTATGTGGTTAATGCAGTTAATCTCCTTGAGATAGCTGGAATAATAAGATCCTCCAGCAGAGTTGCTAACATCTTTCAGAAGATACAAGCTGCCTTGTTAAATAGGAGATTTCCTGTTTTCATTACCCATGTCCGAGCACATTCTGGACTCCCAGGTCCCATGTCCTTAGGGAATGACTTAGCGGACAAGGCTACAAAGCTGGTGGCCGCTGCCTTGTCTACCCATGCACAAGCAGCAAAAGAATTCCATAAGCGCTTTCATGTGACGGCTGAGACCTTGCGCCGTCGTTTTGCTCTATCCAGGAAAGAGGCTAGGGAAATTGTTACTCAATGCCAGAATTGCTGCGAATTCTTACCTACTCCCCACATGGGAATAAACCCACGTGGCATTAGACCATTGCAGATGTGGCAGATGGATGTTACTCATATTCCCTCTTTTGGAAGGCTTCAATATGTTCATGTTTCTGTTGACACCTGTTCTGGCGTAATGTTCGCCACACCCCTAACAGGGGAAAAGGCCTCATATGTGATTCAACATTGCCTTGAGGCCTGGAGTGCTTGGGGAAAACCCAGAATTTTAAAAACAGACAATGGACCAGCATATACCTCTCAAAAATTCCGACAGTTTTGTCGGCAAATGGATGTTACCCATCTAACTGGCCTACCTTATAACCCTCAAGGACAGGGCATTGTGGAACGTGCCCATCGTACACTCAAATCATATCTGATTAAACAAAAGGGGAGTATTGAGGATGTTCTACCCTCGGTACCAAGAGTTGCTGTATCCATGGCACTTTTTACCCTTAATTTCTTGAACTCTGATGCCCAAGGCCACACTGCGGCCGATCGCCACAGTTTAGAGCCTGATAGGCCAAAAGAAATGGTAAAATGGAAAGATGTCTTGACTGATCTCTGGAAAGGCCCGGATCCTATTCTTATAAGATCCAGGGGAGCTGTGTGTGTTTTTCCACAGGAGGAAGAAAACCCCTGTGGATCCCTGAAAGACTCACTCGAAGAGCTCCTTCACAACTCCAGAATAAGAAGGATGGAGGCCAAGTGGGTGATGAAGACTCTCCTACTCGGGATGATGGTTCCTAGTATGCCAGTGATGCAGAATGCCCAGGTGTTCCCTAGATTTTTCACAACTAATAGAGAGTTGGGGCTTGCCTTTTTGCCTTTAGATCCTCAGATACAGAGTTTTCAGGATGAGAGAACCTTGTCATTAGTAGGAAGCTTGTGCTTTACTGTGATTTCTTCATTAAAGGATAATTTTATTCATATGGATCCAGAAAGATCTAATGCTAATCCTTTTGAATTAATGGAAGCTGTACTGATCTTTCTCCTATGATAGTGAGAAGGGACAGATTACTTTTGATTGGAAAGGGGCATTAGGCAACAGTCTGAGTGAGGGACAGAGCTATGGATCATCTGATTGGTCCTCCTCCAATGTTAAGTATACCCCTTTTAAGAGAACTAATTATTCAGCTGCCCTTTATTTGGGTTGTGAGTAATGATACCTTAGGTAAGAATCAGAAAGAAATAAATTGCTCTGCTTAGAATTGTTTTTATGCATTATGCTGGGATGCTATTAAGCACCCTTTTGCTTTGGTAATGCGCATGCCTCGATTTGTTCCAGTTCCTGTTGAGACGCCAAGTAATTTGAGTTTGTTTAGGGAAAAGCGAGATTTTTGGGATCTCTGCTATTATTGTGGGCCTGATAGCCACCGCCGCGGTTACTGCTTCGGTTACCGCCTCGGCCCTTGCACTTTCTGCCACTGTGCAGACAACTCAAACCATTAATGAACTATAGGCCACTGTGACCATGGTCCTAGATAAACAGGCCACTGCCAATTCTCAGATACAAGGAGGCCTGATGTTGGTAAACCAACAGATTAATTTGGTTCAGGAACAATTGGATATATTGTGGCAGATGGCCCAATTGGGATGTGAACAAAAGTTGCCTGGCCTTTGTGTCACTTCAGTACAATATGAGAATTTTACAAGAGCAGCTAACCTGTCACAAGCTCTGTCTCAACATTTATTACAGAATTGGACTTTTGAGTTTGAGCAGACACTCCGTGAGTTGAGAATGGCGATCCTGCAAGTGAATTCGACGCATCTGGATCTTTCTCTGATGGAAGGCCTCTCCTCCTGGATTTCATCTGCATTTTCTTATTTTAAGGAATGGGTGGGGGTAGGATCATTTAGCCTAGTTCTCTGCTGTGGAATAGTGTTGATGCTTTGGATGGTGTGTAAGCTCAGAGCCCAAACAAAAGAGACAAAGTGGTGGTGGCACAAGCACTTGCTGCCTTAGAACACGGAGCCTCCCTGACATTTGGTTAACCATGTTAAAGCAATAGGTCGCTGGCCTCCCAGCTCTTGCACCCCACGAGGCTAGTCTCATTGCACGGGATAGAGTGGGTAGGCTTCAGCAGCCCAAGGAGTTGCAAGGCTAAGCACTGCACAGGAGAGGTCTGCGGTATAACGACTTTCTCCTGGGAGATAAGTCATCTTGCATGAAGGTTCTATGTCATGATCTCCTTCCCCCAGAAAAACGACATCGGACTGGTCAGGGCTCCCTCTGGGGATAAGACCCTGGAGAGGAGCTTTGTACATGTTCCGAATTTGCACATGGGGATTTGACCTCTATCTCCACTCCAAAGTTGTGGGTGTCCTATTGCTTCAAAAATAAATGAATAGGGGGAGATGTGAGGAGCCGCCCTCGCTATCGCTATTGCCGTTAGAAGATGGCGCTGACATCTGCTGTCAGTTGGAGTTAACCGTTAGAAGATGGCGCTGACATCTGCTGTCAGTTGGAGTTAACCGTTTAAGCTGTGCCTCTCCCGTGGCGTCATCTGGGGTGATGTGCAAACCACCAATCCCGGCTCTACACGTCTCACTCGGAGCTCCTAGGCTTATATAAGGGGCTGGGTTTCTTAGCTTGGGGTCTCCCTCTAAGAAGCTGATCATCTATCTCTCAAGATGCATTAAAGCTTTACTGCAGAAGGATCCGAGTGTTCTGCGTCGTTCTTGCTGGCGAGACGGTAGCGCGGGACA
>NW_024435428.1:0-3638 GCF_017639785.1 Mesocricetus auratus | reverse complement strand
TATTATTCTCAAGTTTGATAGCTTTAATGCCTGCCATCTCTAGGCAGCCTGAGAATGAAATCTGAGTTTTCCCTGGTTCTAGGTGGACATATGAAATAACAATTTGTCCTAAAGATAATCTTTCTTAATATTGCTTCCTTCTTACATTTAGTTGCTTTGCTGTTGAGAGTGTCTGCCTCTACAGTTCTAAGTAAAAAAACATATCTTCAAAAGTAATTGTTACTGGAAATTTGATACTGACAAACCCCAATTCCTTTACTGACACTGGGAATTTTTATACTTTTGATTGTAGCAGAGCAGACAAAATTATGAAGACAAGAAACAAACAAAAACAAAACCAAGTTCATGTGGATATATATCTTACCTGGAAGCAAGAAGCTTTCCTCAGCTAAGCATTGATATGCAAAGTACACAAAGCTCTGCCAACTTTGCTTATTTATTAGATTATCTACCACCATCATTCACTTGCAAATTAATATTTCCTTATTCAGTATGCTAACTTCATGGAGGTTTCTTATTTACTTATTACTGTGTTTGTAGAATGATGGGAGGTAATAATTTCCAAGGACTGAAAAATATTAGATGCCACAAACAAGTCTCTCCCCTTCAAGGAAGTTCTACCAGTGTTTTTATACATGACAATTTTTCACATACTGCCTCCTAAAGTCCTTAAGATCACCCTCCCATTCTAAAAAGGAAGACTGTCTTTCTGTAAGGATAATTGTCTTTATCCTATTTCCCAAAAACAGATTTGAAGAAAGCTATCTCCTGAACCACTGACTGTCTCCAGAACTGATTTAGGAGAGGTGGGAGATAGTAGGACCTACAGGCCCTGAAGCATGACTGCTTTGTCTTTTTGTAGAGTTATCTAATGTCTAGCTTCCATCTGAGATATGTTTCCAGGGCTGGAGAGATGGCTAAGCCGTTAAAGGCTAGGCTCACAACCAAAATATAAGAGATATGTTTCCAAATCCCCACATCAACAAACAAAGAAACCATGAAAGTCATCTTGACATTGACAATATAAGCACCATTTTAGTGGCCAAGGCAAAAGTAATGTGAGAGCCAAAGTTATGTTTTAAGTTTTAATCTTTGTGCCTAAGACATCCATAAAACTTAAATATCTCTAGTGTATAAGCCCCTTGCCCAAGGACAGATATGTTCAAGATGCTTGAAGCTGTTGTTCAAAAAAGATAATAAGCCACATTTCTGTTTTGTGTGTCTAGAGGGGTCTGTGCTTTATTGTGTTCCTGTAAGTTTTGTTGCACAACGGCGTTAAGAAAGAAATTAGTCATGCTCTGTTGAAAGTATGAGTATATGGTGGCCACCACATATTCTGTTTCTGACTGCCCTTCTTTGAGTGTGTGATCTTACTTTGTTCTGTATGTTTCTTGATTATACTTTGAATATTTGAAAATTTCCTCTATGTCCTGTAGGATTAGCAATATTGCTACACAAATATCCATCATGAACCTAACTTTTCAATTTTACATTTTAAGTTCATTTAAGCAAAAACTTTTCTTGCATTTTCAATTAATTTTATTTAAATTAAAAACAATCTTATTTTACATTCCAATCTCAGTTCCCTCTCCGTTCAGTACTCCCATTGCCCCCAGCTTTTCCTGGGTACTTGTACATCCAGGTATACTTTGCTCAAGACACATTACTTATGAAAAGAATACTATAAAGACATGCATTAGGTGATTGCATGCTCATTGGAATACTGACATCCAGTGCAGTTTTCACACAATTAAAGTACTATCTGAGACCTTGTCAATGTGTAAGTGCAATATTGACAGTGTACTAGTATGGGCAAGGGCAATTCTCATAGTGGATCAGGTACACAACATAACTAAGTCAATGAACTACATATTACCCTGGAAACACAGGGTTTGACACAGAGCATGAAAAGCTCTAACATAGTGGTGGTGACTCACTAACAGCAATGCTTGTGGAGTGCTCCACAAATAGTGAGAACAATGCCTGCCAAGTGGCACAGGATAAGATAAAATGTGGTCAGAGTGCTTGCAACAGGGTGTGAACAATGCTAACACATTTTGTACACTGTAAGAGACAGGTTTCACAATGAGTGTGTCATACAAAAGAAACACTTCTGCTGGACACTTCAGGGTTGAAAATGGTCTTTTCATTTGAGTTACACCTGTGATTGTTGTTGCTTAGGTTACAAGACATGTGCCCATGATCCCCAATGCCCTCCATCTTCTTCACATCAGGGGGTTCATTCAACAATCTGGGGTTGACAGAAAGAGAAGAAAACACAGGTGTCATTCAGTCCCCACTGCTCTGTCATCACCAATTCCCCCTGCCCTGTAAATTGGGCACACTCCCCTGCTATCCAAGTTCAAAGCACTTCCATCCACAAGTGAATCCTGTTCTTGGGAACAGTGACTATCACCCCTGGCATAGAAAGAGAGAACCATATGGCCTACACATTGATATGTAACCTGGAGTTTGAAAAGCCCAAGTACTATGGGTAGATGTGGTTGCCCCAAATTAGAACAAGTTAGCAAATGTATATGAGATTTCTCTAGGGTTCATGTTGAACCTCATATGATTAGAACAGGCAAATGATGTAGTGAAACAAAGAACGAGATGAGATCCCAGTCTCAGGTGAGAAAGACAAATTTTTAGGATGTATACTTTGTGGTGAGAGGGGTGTGTCAGTCGGAGACTTACATGATTAATCATTTTCTTCTTCAGGTTCATTGATCTCATCACGGGTATGGAGTTGCTTGCTTTCTGGCAACCCACGGTCCTTAATACCATCATACTTCTTCCTGGATCCTGATGTGGGGAAGATTTGTCCCATGAGCACTGGGTCAGCTAAGAGATTTTCTACCAGGTTTTGTCAGGATGACAGACACCTGGTCCCTCAAGTGTATCTTTGGGCCTTGTACATGTTCTGATTTGCACATCTTCTCACTCAGAGAGACTGAGAGATTGGACAGAAACCAGATCAGAATAAGAGCCAGTTCTTGCTTCATCTTGTGATCTCAGCAACTGTCACAAGTAGATTCCACAACTCTTCCTTCACGAGAGCATCTCCCCATATGCTCTACTTTGTTCAGTGGGTATGTCATGTCAAGCACTGGGTAGAGTCAGAAATATCACTAGGTTGTCTGGTGGTGGTGTAATGTTCACATGCTGAGACGTTAGAGATATATTTTATAATTTGAAGGAATTTAGGAGCTCTGATTCTTCAATCCCACTGTATAAATCTAGGTTATGGGGTTCAATTTTGAGAAGACTTACCTCATGTTGTATGGAACTAGCTCATAACTAGCTTGTAAAATCCTGTTCTGAAGTATCAAGTATTGTTATGTAAACTGGTCACCCCTGTGCACCCAGAGCTAGTGCAGGGCCCATGGCACATAACCACTCTGCACTGTAGAACAGAGACAGGAAAGACAGAGTGATGTTTCCACATGCATTCTTCTCACCTGATGGCTTCTTACTATGCCTCTCACAGACCGGTGGCATGCCATGGGGAAACAGGTTCTTCTGAGATTGACCTGAGCCACAGGTACCTGGTAGTCTTTTGGGCTTATCTTCTCCTGCTGGCTTCTTCTCTGCCTTCAAATTGAGGAGAGTACATGCACACAGTTTTAGATGCATCT
>NW_024435427.1:0-2654 GCF_017639785.1 Mesocricetus auratus | reverse complement strand
ACAAGTATCTATGGTGTAGTGTACATATTGTAATTTTCAAAACTCAGAAAAATGAAACACATCTGTTTGCCAAATTTCATTTCTTTGAGTACCATTGGGGTTACTTCCTGCAGGTAATGGAGTTTGGTTATACAAAGAACAAGTTGGACATTCCTTGGCTTATTGCCAAGGCATAAAGTACTATGTCTTTCAAGCTTTTGCTATTAACATGGTACATTTAAAAAGAAAACTGTCCTAAAACTTCTAGGGCATCTCAGCTTGCTAAAGCTAGACGCCTGTGTAAACCATATAGCCTCTTGCAGATTGCATCCAACTGTCTGGTTGTTGAGCCCAGATGGCGTCTGTTAGGTCATTCAGCCTGACAACTTCAGGTCTTTCATTTCTATTTCTGATTACTTGTGTTAGTTGAATAAATAACAAAGTTAATTTTGAATCACCTGGGACAAGTTCAGTGGTTTTAACATGCAAAACAACTTTCTGTGAGGTCCCTAAGAGAAACATACATATTTCTACCTAGAAGGTGAAACAGACAAGATCATCCTGAGTAAATTGGGAGTGCAGGAGGGGAGAGCATAGACAAGGAGAGGGGAAGAGGGAAGGGAAGCAGAGAGGAGAACATGAGGGAATAGGGATGTCAAGCTGGAGTAAGAACAGAGATGGAGAGTAAGGAAACAAATATCGTGATAGAGGGAACCATTTGGGATTATCAAGAAACCAGGCACTAGGGAAATCCCCAAGAATACACCAGGATGATGCCAGATAAAACTGTAAGCAATAATGGAGAGGGAACTGAACTGGCTTTCCCCTGTAATCAGACTGAAGACAACTCTTATTGTCAAATCCTCATACAGTAACTGATGGAAGCAGAGTCAGTTCAGTCAAAGGGAGGGAAGAGTGAAAATCTGAGCAAGGGGTCAAGACCATAATGGGGAAGCCCATAGAAAGAGCTTACTGACAGTCTGCTCTCTGAGGAGCAGATCTGGGTGGCGAAGCTTGGATAGGTGAGGAGAAGGAGGGAAACCTGGAATTGATATGTAAAATTAAAAACTAAAATAATTAAAAACAACTTTCTGCATAGTCACTTTATATTTCTTGACTTCCACCTGTATTTTCTGATTATTTGCTTCACTATAAAATGTAGGGGCTCCAGAATTGGTGTCCCTTGATCATGTGCTAGAGGTTCCAATTATTTCTTTTTATAAACCTATTTTGGGGATATTTATTGCTTATCTCTCCCCAAAATTACTGAAAGCTCTTTGTCAGTGTTCATTTTCTGCCCACAATGAAGCAATTTCAACATTAGTAAAATTAGTAAAGATTTCTGCTGGGTCTATTTCTGTTAATTGGTGACGTCTCAACTTTCCTTTCAGAATTAATTCAGAAAATGTGCTGAGTGGTTTTATGGTCAACCTGACATAAGCTAGAATCATCAGAGGAAGGAGCCTCAGCTGAGAAAATATCTAATTGTGATCCAGGTGTAAGGCAGTTTCTTATTTAGTGATCAATGTGGGGAGGGCCCAGTCTGTGTTGGGTGGCAGCCATCCCAGGGTTTTTGGTCCTGGGTTTTATAAGATGGTCTGAGGAAACCAGAGGAAGCAAGCCAGTAATCAGCTCCCCTCTATGGCCTCTGCATTAGCTCCTGCTTCTGGGATCCTGCCCTGTCTGAGTTCTTGTCCTGACTTCCTTCAGTGATGAATAGCAATGCTGAAGTGTAAGCCTAATAAATTTTTCCTCCCCAACTTGCTCTTTAGTTATGGTGTTTCATTGCAGCAATAGAACCCTAAGAGAAATCTTTTCTACATAGGTTCTTAACTTTTTAGTGTGCTGTCAAGAATATACATTCTAAGATACTATCTTCTCCCCGAATAATAATTCCTATAGGAGAAAAAGTAGAAGGCAATATGACCAGTATACACTCGAGTTCTAGGACCAAGCAATCCATAGGTTCATCCTATAATTTCTCTTCCACCAGAGCCAATTGTCTTTCAGCCTCAGCTGATAATTTTCTTGGGCTATTTAAGTCTTTATCACTTTGCAAGGTTTGAAATAAATTGCTTAATTCTTGAGTTATTTACCAAATTGTAGGCTGTGGCTAGTTGATATTTTCCAGAAGTTTTTGAAAGTCATTAACAATTCAAAATTGATCTCTCTCAATTTGTGCTTCCTGTGGTTGAAAATTATGTATTCCTGTCTTATATCCCATGTAATTAATAGAGGCCCCCCATTTTTATTCAGGAGCATCTTGGAGTACCCAACAAGACAAAAATTTCTTTTCCTCCCCAAACAGTTTTTCTAAGGTATCCAAATATGAACCAGCTAGTAATGTATCATCCATATAATAGTAAATTATAGATTGAGAAAAACCATCTGAGTTATTTCCAATGGCTGCTGTACAAAATATTGACACAAAGTGGGGCTGTTTAACATCCTGTGGTGAAGAATTTTCCAATGCTACTTCTTAACAATCTGGGAATTATAAATAGAAACTGTGAAGGCAAATTTTTCTCTATTTTGTTCTTGTAAAAGTATAGTACAAAAGCAGTTTTCCCTAG
The DNA here is from genome assembly GCF_017639785.1 of Mesocricetus auratus. Taxonomy (NCBI): domain Eukaryota; kingdom Metazoa; phylum Chordata; class Mammalia; order Rodentia; family Cricetidae; genus Mesocricetus; species Mesocricetus auratus. The sequence goes on along the minus strand of NW_024435427.1, from coordinate 102 downwards.
CATTGGGTTTCTCCATAGTCTCATAATGGTTCCCTCTATAGAGATATCTCTTTCCTTGCTTTCAAATCCCAAACGTCCCCCAACTCCACCATTCTATTCTTC
>NW_024435426.1:0-33242 GCF_017639785.1 Mesocricetus auratus | reverse complement strand
TGTGAGGAGCCGCCCTCGCTATCGCTATTGCCGTTAGAAGATGGCGCTGACATCTGCTGTCAGTTGAAGTTAACCGTTAGAAGATGGCGCTGACATCTGCTGTCAGTTGGAGTTAACCGTTTAAGTTGTGTCTCTCCCGTGGCGTCATCTGGGGTGATGTGCAAACCACCAATCCCGGCTCTACACGTCTCACTCGGAGCTCCTAGGCCTATATAAGGGGCTGGGTTTTTTAGCTTGGGGTCTCCCTCTAAGAAGCTGATCATCTATCTCTCAAGATGTATTAAAGCTTTACTGTAGAAGGATCCGAGTGTTCTGCGTCGTTCTTGCTGGCGAGACGGTAGCGCGGGACATCTGGTGCCGAAACCTGGGAACTCTTCAACATCGCCGGCGCCGCGGGAGACCCCTCGGAAGACGGGGCGGATTCAAAACTGCAGGGACGTAAGTTCAGAGAGGTATACTTTATCCTAAATACCCCCTTTCTCGACTTTGGCCTTAGTTTGTCATCACCGTGGGGCGGGTCAGTAGAGGCTTTGGTGCTAGTCCTGTTTGTCCTTCTCCTTCATCGTGGCTGGTGCTGACAAAACGGTGCTGTCAGTATGGTGCTGTCAGTCTGGTGCTGTCAGTCTGGTGCTGTCAGTCTGGTGCTGTCAGTCTGGTGCTGTCAGTCTGGTAACGGAGTTGAGCGCCGTTTTTTAGATAAGCCGCTAGCGCGATGGGGTTGTCACAGTCAGTGGTTACTGCCCTACAGACTGTGCTAAAACAAAGAGATCTTAAAATTACACCACAAACACTTCAAAATTTTTTAAAGGAGGTAGATAGAGTGACACCATGATATGCTTGTTCCGGGTCCCTCACTGTGGCCTCATGGAACAAGCTAGATAAAAAACTAAACAAAAAGCATACAGAAGGAGATCTCCACTTAGGTACCAAAGCCATTTAAAAGCTAGTTAAAAACTGCTTAGAGGATAAGGCCTGTCACCCTACTATAATAAAAAGTCAGGGAACCTTAGAGGAAGTTCAGGATAACATGTCAAAAACTAAACGGAGTAAAAAAATAAAAGCTCACAAAAAAAAGACATGTCTAAAAAAAAAGGCCCTCCCCAAGAAGTTAAGAAAGGGGGAGAGAGAGAAGGGAGTGATCATTCACCCCCTAACAAATCTAAAAAAAAAAAAAGCCAAAATCTAGTCTATACCCTACAGTAGAGCTAGAAGCCTTAGAGCTAAATAATTCCAATTCTGACACTCTGTATTCTAGCGAAAAAGGTGGTCTAGAGGAGGAGGTGGCACGGTATAAAAAAAAAAATATCACCCTAATAGACACCGGCCACTAAAAACAAAAATAAATATAAGACCACCACCTATAAATCCGGCGGGCTCACGCCCCTCAGCGCCTCCGCAGTATGAGCTTCGGCTGAATACTGGTACTGACTCCTTTTTACCTTTAAAAGAACAAAAAAAATACAAATGGCTTTTCCAGTATTCGAGAATACAAAAGGCAAAAGAGTACATACCCCTATAGATTACAATCAAATCAAAAAATTGGCCAAATCCATTCGTAATTATGGGGTCAATGCTAACTTTACCACATTACAGGTAAAAAGGCTTACTAATTTTGCCATGACTCCCACTGACTGACAAACGACAGTAAAAACAGTGCTTCCCAACATGGGACAATACATAAAATAAAAGGCTCTCTGGTATAATACAGCCCAGACACAAGCTAGAGTTAATGCCACGGCTAAAGATAAAAATCAGAGACAATGGACATTTAAAATACTGACAGGTCAGGGTCAACATGCCCTTAATCAAACCAACTACATCTGGGGTGTCTATGGTCAGGTGTCGGCCGCCACTATTAAAACATAAAAGGCCCTCACAAAAAGGGGAGAGTCCAGTGGACACCTTACAAAGATTGTCCAAGGACCCCAAAAGCCATTTTCAAACTTTGTGACCAAAATGACAGAGGCCACCAGTCACATCTTTGGTAATTCAAAACAAGCTATGCCCCTAATTAAGCAACTTGTCTATAAACAAACAACCCAAAAATGTCGAGCGGCTATCGCCCCTTGCAAAAACAAAGGTTTACAAGATTGACTCAAAATGTACAGGGAGCTGGGGGGCCATTCCCCTGGACCTTTGCCCCCTGCCACCATTGGACTTATTCTGGGCCGTGGCTCCTTAACTTTACAGGGACTCATTATATATCCTAAAATTGTTGACCCATATCATAAAGAGGAGATTCAAGTTCTCTGTTCTAGCCCTCGGGATGTATTTTCTATAAAACAGGGAGATAAAATTACACAACTGGTGTTGCTGCCCTCCCTCGGGGATGAAAAAACCCACACTTTACAAAAAAGGGCTATGGGATCTTCTGAAAGTGATTCAGCCTATCTGGCTATACCCCTAAATGAGAGACCTACAATAAAATTGTTAATTAATAAAAAAAAATTTAAAAAGATAATAAATACGAGAGCAGACAAAAACATTATTTCACTCCATTGGTCGCCAAAGTCTTGGCCCACTGTTGTTTCATCTCATTCTCTACAAGGTCTTGGATACCAGTCCTCTCCTGCCATCAGTGCCTCAGCCTTAACCTGGCGGAATGCTGAGGGCAAACAGGGATGTTTTACCCCCTATGTGTTGCCACTCCCTGTAAATTTATGGGGACAAAATGTGTTACAAGCCATGGGCATAACCCTAACTAATAAATACTCCCCCCAGACATCAGCCATTATGACAAAAATGGGATATACAAACGATAGAGACTTGGGTAGACAAGAACAAGATAAAATAAAACCCATTACACAACACAAAAATCAAGATAAAAAAGGACTGGGTTTTATTTAGGGGCCGTTAAGGCTTCACGACCCATACCATAAAAAACAGAGGAGCCGTTATGGGTCTCTCAATGGCCTCTATCCTCTAAAAAATTAGAGACTGTCACAAAATTAATACAAAAACAAAAACGACTAAGACATCTAGAGCCTTCTACCTCCCCATAAAATACACCAATTTTTGTTATTAAAAAAATCTAAAAAATAAAGATTACTCCATAACCTGCGGGCCATTAACAATCAGATACATCTTTTTGGCCCTATTCAAAGAGGCCTTCCTTTACTTTCTACACTTCCTCAAGATTAAAAACTTATTATTATAGATATTAAAAATTGTTTCTTCTCTATTCCACTTTACCCACGGGATAGACCAAGGCTTGCCTTCACTATCCCTTCTCTTAATCATATAAAACCAGACAAGAGATTTCAATAAAAGGTACTGCCACAAGGCATGGCCAATAGCCCAACAATATGTCAACTGTATGTACAAAAGGCTTTGGAGCCAATTAAAAAACAATTTACATCTTTAATCATAATCCATTATATGGACAATATTCTTATTTGTCACAAAGAATTAGATGTTTTACAAAAGGCTTTCCCCATACTGGTGACTAAATTAAAACAGTGGGGATTAGAGATTGCCTCAAAAAAGGTTCAAATTACAAATACAGGCCTCTTTTTGGGCTCAATGATTACTCCCAAAAATATAATTCCTCAAAAAATAAAAATTCACAAAAACCACTTACAAACATTAAATAATTTTCAAAAACTTCTAAAAAATATAAATTGGTTAAGGCCCTTTTTAAAAATTCCATCTACTAATCTAAAACCCCTCTTCAATCTCCTGGAGGGTGAGCCTCATATCTCCTCACCCAAAAAATTTACCCCTGCCGCCCACCAAGCCTTACAGATGGTAAAAGAGGCCTTACAAAAAACACAATTACAACATATTAAGGAGTCACTACCTTTTAATCTGTGTGTTTTTAAAACAACTCAATTACCAACTACAGTCTTGTGACAACATGGACCATTACTTTGGATTCATCCAAATACTTCCCCTACTAAGATTATTAACTGATACCCTAATGCTGTTACACAGCTCACGCTTCACAAAATAAAAACAACTGTTACACATTTTGACAGGGATCCTGATTCCTTGATTGTGCCTTATACTACTACACAAATTCAGACCTTGACAGCCACATCTAGTGATTAGACAGTTTTAGTTACTTCCTTTTCAAAACAAATTAATAATCATTTTCCAAAACATCCAATTTTACAGTTTGCCCTAAACCAGGCTATAGTGTTTCCACAAGTAACAACTAAAGACCCACTCCCAGATGGGACTGTAGTATACACTAATGGATCAAAAACTAATATAAAAACTTATGTGGTCAAAGATAGAGTTATATCTAAACAATATAATAAAACTTCACCTCAAGTTATAAAATGTCTAATAGTACTAAAGGTTCTTAAGGCTTTTCCAGGACCCCTCAATATTGTATCAAATTCCTCTTATGTGGTTAATACAGTTAATCTCCTTAAAATAACTAAAATAATTAAATCCTCCAACAAAGTTACTAACATCTTTCAAAAGATACAAACTACCTTGTTAAATAGGAGATTTCCTGTTTTCATTACCCATGTCCAAACACATTCTAAACTCCCAGGTCCCATGTCCTTAGGAAATAACTTAACAGACAAGGCTACAAAGCTGGTGGCCACTGCCTTGTCTACCCATACACAAACAACAAAAAAATTCCATCAACACTTTCATATGACGACTAAGACCTTGCGCCGTCGTTTTACTCTATCCAAAAAAGAGACTAAAAAAATTATTACTCAATACCAAAATTACTACAAATTCTTACCTACTCCCCACATGGGAATAAACCCACGTGGCATTAGACCATTACAGATGTGACAAATGGATGTTACACATATTCCCTCTTTTAAAAGCCTTCAATATGTTCATGTTTCTGTTGACACCTGTTCGACATAATGTTCGCCACGCCCCTAACAGGAAAAAAGACCTCATATGTGATTCAACATTGCCTTAAGGCCTAAAGTACTTTAAAAAACCCAAAATTTTAAAAACAAACAATAAACCAACATATACCTCTCGAAAATTCCAACAGTTTTGTCGACAAATGGATGTTACCCATCTAACTGGCCTACCTTATAACCCTCAAGGACAAGACATTATAAAACGTGCCCATCGTACACTCAAATCATATCTAATTAAACAAAAGGGGAGTATTGAGGATGTTCTACCCTCGGTACCAAGAGTTGCTTTATCCATGGCACTTTTTACCCTTAATTTCTTGAACTCTGATGCCCAAGGCCACACTGCGGCCGATCGCCACAGTTTAGAGCCTGATAGGCCAAAAGAAATGGTAAAATGGAAAGATGTCTTGACTGATCTCTGGAAAGGCCCGGATCCTATTCTTATAAGATCCAGGGGAGCTGTGTGTGTTTTTCCACAGGAGGAAGAAAACCCCCTGTGGATCCCTGAAAGACTCACTCGAAGAGCTCCTTCACAACTCCAGAATAAGAAGGATGGAGGCCAAGTGGGTGATGAAGACTCTCCTACTCGGGATGATGGTTCCTAGTATGCCAGTGATGCAGAATGCCCAGGTGTTCCCTAGATTTTTCACAACTAATAGAGAGTTGGGGCTTGCCTTTTTGCCTTTAGATCCTCAGATACAGAGTTTTCAGGATGAGAGAACCTTGTCATTGGTAGGAAGCTTGTGCTTTACTGTGATTTCTTCATTAAAGGATAATTTTATTCATATGGATCCAGAAAGATCTAATGCTAATCCTTTTAAATTAATGGAAGCTGTACTGATCTTTCTCCTATGATAGTGAGAAGGGACAGATTACTTTTGATTGGAAAGGGGCATTAGGCAACAGTCTGAGTGAGGGACAGAGCTATGGATCATCTGATTGGTCCTCCTCCAATGTTAAGTATACCCCTTTTAAGAGAATTAATTATTCAGCTGCCCTTTATTTGGGTTGTGAGTAATGATACCTTAGGTAAGAATCAAAAAAAAATAAATTACTCTGCTTAGAATTGTTTTTATACATTATGCTGGGATGCTATTAAGCACCCTTTTGCTTTGGTAATGCGCATGCCTCGATTTGTTCCAGTTCCTGTTAAGATGCCAAGTAATTTGAGTTTGTTTAGGGAAAAGCGAGATTTTTGGGATCTCTGCTATTATTGTGGGCCTGATAGCTGCCGCCGCGGTTACTGCTTCGGTTACCGCCTCGGCCCTTACACTTTCTGCCACTGTGCAGACAACTCAAACCATTAATGAACTATAGGCCACTGTGACCATGGTCCTAGATAAACAGGCCACTGCCAATTCTCAGATACAAGGAGGCCTGATGTTGGTAAACCAACAGATTAATTTGGTTCAGAAACAATTAAATATATTGTGGCATATGGCCCAATTGGGATGTGAACAAAAGTTGCCTGGCCTTTGTGTCACTTCAGTACAATATGAGAATTTTACAAGAGCAGCTAACCTGTCACAAGCTCTGTCTCAACATTTATTACAGAATTGGACTTTTGAGTTTGAGCAGACACTCCGTGAGTTGAAAATGGCGATCCTACAAGTAAATTCGACACATCTGGATCTTTCTCTAATGGAAGGCCTCTCCTCCTGGATTTCATCTACATTTTCTTATTTTAAGGAATGGGTGGGGGTAGGATCATTTAGCCTAGTTCTCTACTGTAAAATAGTGTTGATGCTTTGGATGGTGTGTAAGCTCAGAGCCCAAACAAAAGAGACAAAGTAATGGTGACACAAGCACTTACTGCCTTAGAACACGGAGCCTCCCCTGACATTTGGTTAACCATGTTAAAGCAATAGGTCGCTGGCCTCCCAGCTCCTACACCCCACGAGGCTAGTCTCATTACACGGGATAGAGTGGGTAGGCTTCAACAGCCCAAGGAGTTACAAGGTTAAACACTACACAGGAGAGGTCTGCAGTATAACGACTTTCTCCTGGGAAATAAGTCATCTTACATGAAGGTTCTATGTCATGATCTCCTTCCCCCAGAAAAACGACATCGGACTGGTCAGGGCTCTCTCTGGGGATAAGACCCTGGAGAGGAGCTTTGTACATGTTCCAAATTTGCACATGGGGATTTGACCTCTATCTCCACTCCAAAGTTGTGGGTGTCCTATTGCTTCAAAAATAAATAAATAGGGGGAGATGTGAGGAGCCGCCCTCGCTATCGCTATTGCCGTTAGAAGATGGCGCTGACATCTGCTGTCAGTTGAAGTTAACCGTTAGAAGATGGCGCTGACATCTGCTGTCAGTTGGAGTTAACCGTTTAAGCTGTGCCTCTCCCGTGGCGTCATCTGGGGTGATGTGCAAACCACCAATCCCGGCTCTACATGTCTCACTCGGAGCTCCTAGGCTTATATAAGGGGCTGGGTTTCTTAGCTTGGGGTCTCCCTCTAAGAAGCTGATCATCTATCTCTCAAGATGCATTAAAGCTTTACTGCAGAAGGATCCGAGTGTTCTGCGTCGTTCTTGCTGGCGAGACTGTAGCGCGGGACATTTTCTCACACAATGTTGAATCATTACTTTTGAAGAAGTTAAGCACGTTCTTTCACATACTGTGTTGCGTCGTTAGTTTTCATGAAGTTAAGTACCTAGTTTCTCATATAGTGTTATATAGTTAGATTTCATGAAGTTAAGCACATAGTTTCACACACAGTGTTGTATACTTAGTTTTGAAGAAATTAAGCATGTAGTTTCACACACAGTGTTGTATCGTTAGTTTTGAAGAAGTTAAGCATGTAGTTCACACACAGTGTTGTATCCTTAGTTTTGAAGAAGTTAAGCCTGTAGTTTCAGACACAGTGTTTTATCGGTAGTTTTGAAGAAGGTAAGCACGTAGTTTCACACACAGTGTTGTATTGTTAGTTTTGAAGAAGTAAAGCATGTAGTTTCAGACAAAGTGTTATATCGTTAGGTTTGAAGAAGGAAAACACGTAGTTTCACACACAGTGTTTTATCGTTAGTTTTGATGAAGTTAAGCACGTAGTTTCTAAACAGTTTTATATGGTAAGTTCTCATATAGTTATGCACATAATTTCACGCACAGTGTTGTATCGTTAGTTTTGAAGAAGTTAGGCAACTTGTTTCAAACACAGTGTTGTATTGTTGGTTTTGAATCTGTTAGGCACTTACTTTCACATATGGTGTTGTATCGTAAGTTTCCATGAAGTTAAGTATTTATTTTCTCACACAATGCTGTATCATTACTTTTGTAGAAGTTAAGCACTTAGTTTCACATACTGTGTTGTGTCGTTCGTTTTCATGATGTTAGGTACGGAGTTTCTCATATAGTGTTATATAGTTAGATTTCATGAAGTTAAGCACAGAGTTTCATACACAGTGTTGTGTTGTTAGTTTCCATGAAGTTAAGTACGTAGTTTCACATCTAGTTTAATATAGTTAGATTCATGTACTTAAGCATTTAGTTTCACACACAATATTGTATCGTTAGTTTTGAAGAAGTTAAGCATGTAGTTTCACACACAGTGTTGTATCGTTAGTTTTGAAGAAGTGAAGCATGTAGATTCACACAAAGTGTGGTATTGTTAGTTTGAAGAAGTTAAGCATGTAGTTTCAGACACAGTGCTGTATCTTTAGTTTTGAAGAAGTTTAGCATGTAGTATCACACACAGTGTGGTATGAATAGTTTTGAAGAAGTTAAGCATGTAGATTCACACACAGTGTTGTATCGTTAGTTTTGAAGAAGTTAAGCACCTAGTTTCAAACACAGTGTTGTATTGTTACTTTTGAAACTGTTAAGCACTTAGTTTCACATACTGTGTTGTATCGTTAGTTTCCATGAAGTTAAGCATGTATTTTCTCACACAATGTTGTATCATTACTTTTGAATAAGTTAAGTACGTTCTTTCACATACTGTGTTGCGTCGTTAGTTTTCATGTAGTTAAGTACCTAGTTTCTCATATAGTGTTATATAGTTAGATTTCATGAAGTTAAGCACATAGTTTCACACACCGTGTTGTATTGTTAGTTTTGAAGAAATTAAGCATGTAGTTTCACACAGTGTTGTATCGTTAGTTTTGAAGAAGTTAACCATGTAGTTTTACACACAGTGTTGTATCGTTAGTTTTGAAGAAGTTAAGCATGTAGTTTCACACACAATGTTGTGTCGTTAGTTTTCAAGTAGATAAGCATGTACGTTCACACACAGTGTTGTATCGTTAGTTGTGAAGAAGTTCAGCATGTAGTTTCACACACAGTTTTGTAATGTTAGTTTTGAAAAAGTTAAGCACCTTGTTTCAAACACAGTTTTGTATTGTTAGTTTTGAAACTGTTAAGCTCTTAGTTTCACATACTGTGTTGTATCGTTAGTTTCCATGAAGTTAAGTATGTATTTTCTCACACAATGTTGGATCATTACTATTAAGGAAGTTAAGCACTTAGTTTCACATATTGTGTTGTGTCGTTAGTTTTAATGAAGTTAAGTACGTAGTTTCTCATATAGTGTTATATAGTTAGATTTCATGAATCTAAGCACATAGATTCACACACACTGTTGTGTCGTTAGTTTCCATGAAGTTGGTATGTAGTTTCTCATATAGTGTTATATAGTTAGATTTCATGAAGTTAAGCACATAGTTTCACACACAGTGTTGTATTGTTAGTTTTCAAGAAATTAAGCATGTAGTTTCACACACAGTGTTGTTTCGTTAGTTTTGAAAAGTTATGTATTTAGTTTCACACACAGTGTTGTATCGCTAGTTTTGAAGAATTTAAACATATAGTTTCACACACAGTGTTGTGTCGTTAGTTTCCATGAAGTTCAGTATGTAGTTTCTCATACAGTGTTATATAGTTAGATTTCATGAAGTTAAGCATGTAGTTTCACACATAGTGTTGTATCGTTAGTTTTGAAGAAGTTAAGCAAATTGTTTCAAACACAGTGTTGTATTGTTCGTTTTGTAACTGTTAAGCACTTAGTTTCACATACTGTATTGTATCGTTAGTTTCCATGAAGTTAATCAAATATTTTCTCACACAATGTTGTATTATTACTTTTGAAGAAGATAAGCAAGTACTTTCACATACTGTGTTGTATCGTTAGTTTTCATGAAGTTAAGTACGAGTTTCTCATATAGTGTTATGTAGTTGGATTTCATAAATTGAAGCACATAGTTTCACACACAGTGTTGTGTCGTTAGTTTTCATGAAGTTATTTACGTAGTTTCTCATATAGTGCTATATAGGTAGATTTCATGAATTTAACCACATAGTTTCACACACACTGTTGTGTCATTAGTTTCCATGATGTTAAGTATGTAGTTTCTCATATAGTGTTGTATAGTTAGATTTCATGAAGTTAAGCACATAGTTTTACACACAGTGTTGTATTGTTACTTTGGAAAAATTAAGCATGTAGTTTCACACACAGTGTTGTATCTTTACTTTTGAAGAAGTTAAGCATGTGGTTTCACACACAGTGTTGTATCGTTAGTTTTGAAGAAGTTAAGGAACTAGTTTCAAACACAGTGTTGTATCGTTAGTTTCCATGAAGTTAAGCACCTGTTTTCTCACACAATGTTGTATCGTTACTTTTGAATAATTAAAGCACGTTCTTTCACATACTGTGTTGTGTGGTTAGTTTTCATGAAGTTAAGTACATAGTTTCTCATATAGTGTTATATAGTTAGATTTCATAATTTAAGCACATAGTTTCATACACAGTGTAGTATCCTTAGTTTCCATGAAGTTTAGTATATAGTTTCTCATATAGTGTTATATAGTTAGATTTCAGGAAGTTAAGAGCATAGTTTCACACACAGTGTTGTATCGTTAGTTTTGAAGAAGATAAGCATATAGTTTCACACACAGTGTTCTATCCTTATTTTTGAAGAAGTTAAGGACCTAGTTTCAAACACAATGTTGTACTGTTAGTTTTGAAACTGTTAAGCTCTTAGTTTCACATACTGTGTTGTGTTATTAGTTTTCATGAAGTAAAGTACGTAGTTACTCATATAGTGTTATATAGTTAGATTTCATATATTTAAGCACATAATTTCACACACAGTGTTGTATTGTTAGTTTTGAAGAAATTAAGCATGTAGATTAACACACAGTGTTGTATCGTTAGTTTTTAAGTAGTTAAGCATGTAGTTTCACACACAGTGTTGTATTGTTAGTTATGAAGTAGTTAAGCATGTAGTTTCACACACAGAGTTGTACCATTAGTTTTGAAGAAGTTAAGCACGTAGTTTATAATACAGTGTTATATGGTATGTTCTCATGTAGTTAAGAACATAGATTCACACACAGTGCTGTATCGGGAGTTTTGAAGAAGTTAAGCACCTAGTTTCAAACACAGTGTTGTATTTTTAGTTTTGAAACTGTTAAGCACTTAGTTTCACATACTGTGTTGTATCGTTAGTTTCCATGAAGTTAAGCATGTATTTTCTCACACAATGTTGTATCATTACTTTTGAATAAGTTAAGTACGTTCTTTCACATACTGTGTTGCGTCGTTAGTTTTCATGTAGTTAAGTACCTAGTTTCTCATATAGTGTTATATAGTTAGATTTCATGAAGTTAAGCACATAGTTTCACACACCGTGTTGTATTGTTAGTTTTGAAGAAATTAAGCATGTAGTTTCACACAGTGTTGTATCGTTAGTTTTGAAGAAGTTAACCATGTAGTTTTACACACAGTGTTGTATCGTTAGTTTTGAAGAAGTTAAGCATGTAGTTTCACACACAATGTTGTGTCGTTAGTTTTCAAGTAGATAAGCATGTACGTTCACACACAGTGTTGTATCGTTAGTTGTGAAGAAGTTCAGCATGTAGTTTCACACACAGTTTTGTAATGTTAGTTTTGAAAAAGTTAAGCACCTAGTTTCAAACACAGTTTTGTATTGTTAGTTTTGAAACTGTTAAGCTCTTAGTTTCACATACTGTGTTGTATCGTTAGTTTCCATGAAGTTAAGTATGTATTTTCTCACACAATGTTGGATCATTACTTTTAAGGAAGTTAAGCACTTAGTTTCACATATTGTGTTGTGTCGTTAATTTTAATGAAGTTAAGTACGTAGTTTCTCATATAGTGTTATATAGTTAGATTTCATGAATTTAAGCACATAGATTCACACACACTGTTGTGTCGTTAGTTTCCATGAAGTTAAGTATGTAGTTTCTCATATAGTGTTATATAGTTAGATTTCATGAAGTTAAGCACATAGTTTCACACACAGTGTTGTATTGTTAGTTTTCAAGAAATTAAGCATGTAGTTTCACACACAGTGTTGTTTCGTTAGTTTTGAAAAGTTAAGTATTTAGTTTCACACACAGTGTTGTATCGCTAGTTTTGAAGAATTTAAACATATAGTTTCACACACAGTGTTGTGTCGTTAGTTTCCATGAAGTTCAGTATGTAGTTTCTCATACAGTGTTATATAGTTAGATTTCATGAAGTTAAGCATGTAGTTTCACACATAGTGTTGTATCGTTAGTTTTGAAGAAGTTAAGCATCTTGTTTCAAACACAGTGTTGTATTGTTAGTTTTGTAAATGTTAAGCACTTAGTTTCACATAAAGTATTGTATCGTTAGTTTCCATGAAGTTAATCAAATATTTTCTCACACAATGTTGTGTCATTACTTTTGAAGAAGATAAGCAAGTACTTTCACATACTGTGTTGTATCGTTAGATTTCATGAAGTTAAGAACGAGTTTCTCATATAGTGTTATATAGTTGGATTTCACGAATTGAAGCACATAGTTTCACACACAGTGTTGTGTCGTTAGTTTCCATGAAGTTAAGTATTTAGTTCCTCATATAGTGTTATATAGTTAAATTTCATGAAGTTAATTACATAGTCTCACACACAGTGTTGTATTATTAATTTTGAAGAAATTAAGCATGTAGTTTCACACACAGTGTTGTGTCGTTAGTTTTCATGAAGTTATTTACGTAGTTTCTCATATAGTGCTATATAGGTAGATTTCATGAATTTAACCACATAGTTTCACACACACTGTTGTGTCATTAGTTTCCATGATGTTAAGTATGTAGTTTCTCATATAGTGTTGTATAGTTAGATTTCATGAAGTTAAGCACATAGTTTTACACACAGTGTTGTATTGTTACTTTGGAAAAATTAAGCATGTAGTTTCACACACAGTGTTGTATCTTTACTTTTGAAGAAGTTAAGCATGTGGTTTCACACACAGTGTTGTATCGTTAGTTTTGAAGAAGTTAAGGAACTAGTTTCAAACACAGTGTTGTATCGTTAGTTTCCATGAAGTTAAGCACCTGTTTTCTCACACAATGTTGTATCGTTACTTTTGAATAATTAAAGCACGTTCTTTCACATACTGTGTTGTGTGGTTAGTTTTCATGAAGTTAAGTACATAGTTTCTCATATAGTGTTATATAGTTAGATTTCATAATTTAAGCACATAGTTTCATACACAGTGTAGTATCCTTAGTTTCCATGAAGTTTAGTATATAGTTTCTCATATAGTGTTATATAGTTAGATTTCAGGAAGTTAAGAGCATAGTTTCACACACAGTGTTGTATCGTTAGTTTTGAAGAAGATAAGCATATAGTTTCACACACAGTGTTCTATCCTTATTTTTGAAGAAGTTAAGGACCTAGTTTCAAACACAATGTTGTACTGTTAGTTTTGAAACTGTTAAGCTCTTAGTTTCACATACTGTGTTGTGTTATTAGTTTTCATGAAGTAAAGTACGTAGTTACTCATATAGTGTTATATAGTTAGATTTCATATATTTAAGCACATAATTTCACACACAGTGTTGTATTGTTAGTTTTGAAGAAATTAAGCATGTAGATTAACACACAGTGTTGTATCGTTAGTTTTTAAGTAGTTAAGCATGTAGTTTCACACACAGTGTTGTATTGTTAGTTATGAAGTAGTTAAGCATGTAGTTTCACACACAGAGTTTTACCATTAGTTTTGAAGAAGTTAAGCACGTAGTTTATAATACAGTGTTATATGGAATGTTCTCATGTAGTTAAGAACATAGATTCACACACAGTGCTGTATCGGGAGTTTTGAAGAAGTTAAGCACCTAGTTTCAAACACAGTGTTGTATTTTTAGTTTTGAAACTGTTAAGCACTTAGTTTCACATACTGTGTTGTATCGTTAGTTTCCATGAAGTTAAGCATGTATTTTCTCACACAATGTTGTATCATTACTTTTGAATAAGTTAAGTACGTTCTTTCACATACTGTGTTGCGTCGTTAGTTTTCATGTAGTTAAGTACCTAGTTTCTCATATAGTGTTATATAGTTAGATTTCATGAAGTTAAGCACATAGTTTCACACACCGTGTTGTATTGTTAGTTTTGAAGAAATTAAGCATGTAGTTTCACACAGTGTTGTATCGTTAGTTTTGAAGAAGTTAACCATGTAGTTTTACACACAGTGTTGTATCGTTAGTTTTGAAGAAGTTAAGCATGTAGTTTCACACACAATGTTGTGTCGTTAGTTTTCAAGTAGATAAGCATGTACGTTCACACACAGTGTTGTATCGTTAGTTGTGAAGAAGTTCAGCATGTAGTTTCACACACAGTTTTGTAATGTTAGTTTTGAAAAAGTTAAGCACCTAGTTTCAAACACAGTTTTGTATTGTTAGTTTTGAAACTGTTAAGCTCTTAGTTTCACATACTGTGTTGTATCGTTAGTTTCCATGAAGTTAAGTATGTATTTTCTCACACAATGTTGGATCATTACTTTTAAGGAAGTTAAGCACTTAGTTTCACATATTGTGTTGTGTCGTTAATTTTAATGAAGTTAAGTACGTAGTTTCTAATATAGTGTTATATAGTTAGATTTCATGAATTTAAGCACATAGATTCACACACACTGTTGTGTCGTTAGTTTCCATGAAGTTAAGTATGTAGTTTCTCATATAGTGTTATATAGTTAGATTTCATGAAGTTAAGCACATAGTTTCACACACAGTGTTGTATTGTTAGTTTTCAAGAAATTAAGCATGCAGTTTCACACACAGTGTTGTTTCGTTAGTTATGAAAAGTTAAGTATTTAGTTTCACACACAGTGTTGTATCGCTAGTTTTGAAGAATTTAAACATATAGTTTCACACACAGTGTTGTGTCGTTAGTTTCCATGAAGTTCAGTATGTAGTTTCTCATACAGTGTTATATAGTTAGATTTCATGAAGTTAAGCATGTAGTTTCACACATAGTGTTGTATCGTTAGTTTTGAAGAAGTTAAGCAACTTGTTTCAAACACAGTGTTGTATTGTTAGTTTTGTAAATGTTAAGCACTTAGTTTCACATAAAGTATTGTATCGTTAGTTTCCATGAAGTTAATCAAATATTTTCTCACACAATGTTGTGTCATTACTTTTGAAGAAGATAAGCAAGTACTTTCACATACTGTGTTGTATCGTTAGATTTCATGAAGTTAAGTACGAGTTTCTCATATAGTGTTATATAGTTGGATTTCACGAATTGAAGCACATAGTTTCACACACAGTGTTGTGTCGTTAGTTTCCATGAAGTTAAGTATTTAGTTCCTCATATAGTGTTATATAGTTAAATTTCATGAAGTTAATTACATAGTCTCACACACAGTGTGGTATTATTAGTTTTGAAGAAATTAAGCATGTAGTTTCACACACAGTGTTGTGTCGTTAGTTTTCATGAAGTTATTTACGTAGTTTCTCATATAGTGCTATATAGGTAGATTTCATGAATTTAACCACATAGTTTCACACACACTGTTGTGTCGTTAGTTTCCATGATGTTAAGTATGTAGTTTCTCATATAGTGTTGTATAGTTAGATTTCATGAAGTTACGCACATAGTTTTACACACAGTGTTGTATTGTTACTTTGGAAAAATTAAGCATGTAGTTTCACACACAGTGTTATCTCGTTAGTTTTGAAGACGTTAAGCATGTAGTTTCACACACAGTGTTGTATCTTTACTTTTGAAGAAGTTAAGCATGTGGTTTCACACACAGTGTTGTATCGTTAGTTTTGAAGAAGTTAAGGAACTAGTTTCAAACACAGTGTTGTGTTGTTAGTTTTGAAACTGTTAAGCACTTCGTTTCACATAGTGTGTTGTATCGTTAGTTTCCATGAAGTTAAGCACCTGTTTTCTCACACAATGTTGTATCGTTACTTTTGAATCATTAAAGCACGTTCTTTCACATACTTTGTTGTGTGGTTAGTTTTCATGAAGTTAAGTACATAGTTTCTCATATAGTGTTATATAGTTAGATTTCATAATTTAAGCACATAGTTTCATACACTGTGTAGTGTCCTTAGTTTCCATGAAGTGAAGTATACAGTTTCTCATATAGTGTTATATAGTTAGATTTCAGGAAGTTAAGAGCATAGTTTCACACTCAGTGTTGTATTGTTAGTTTTGAAGAAATTAAGAATGTAGTTTCACCAACAGTGTTGTATCTTTAGTTATGAAGAAGATAAGCATATAGTTTCACACACAGTGTTGTATCCTTATTTTTGAAGAAGTTAAGGACCTAGTTTCAAACACAGTGTTGTACTGTTAGTTTTGAAACTGTTAAGCACTTAGTTTCACATACTGTGTTGTGTTGTTAGTTTTCATGAAGTAAAGTACGTAGTTACTCATATAGTGTTATAAAGTTAGATTTCATATATTTAAGCACATAATTTCACACACAGTGTTGTATTGTTAGGTTTGAAGAAATTAAGCATGTAGATTAACACACAGTGTTGTATCGTTAGTTTTTAAGTAGTTAAGCATGTAGTTACACACAGTGTTGTATTGTTAGTTATGAAGTAGTTAAGAATGTAGTTTCACACACAGAGTTGTATCATTAGTTTTCATGAAGTTAAGCATGTAGTTTCACACACAGAGTTGTATCATTAGTTTTGAAGAAGTTAAGCACGTAGTTTATAATACAGTGTTATATGGTAAGTTCTCATGTAGTTAAGAACATAGATTCACACACAGTGTTGTATCGGTAGTTTTGAAGAAGTTAAGCACCTAGGTTCAAACACAGTGTTGTATTTTTAGTTTTGAAACTGTTAAGCACTTAGTTTCACATACTGTATTGTATCGTTACTTTCCATGAAGTTAAGTATGTAGTTTCTCATAAAGGGTTATATATAGTTCGATTTCATGAAGTTAAGAACATAGTTTCACACACAGTGTTTTATTGTTAGTTTTGAAGAAGTTAAGCATGTGGTTTCACACACAGTGTTGTATCGTTAGTTTTGAAGAAGTTAAGAACGTAGTTTCAAACACAGTGTTGTATTGTTAGTTTTGAAACTGCTAAGCACTTAGTTTCACATACTGTGTTGTATCGTTAGTTTCCATGAAGCTAAGCATGTATTTTCTCACACAATGTTGTATCATTACTTTTGAATAAGTTGCACGTTCTTTCACATACTGTGTTGCGTGGTTAGTTTTCATGAATTTAAGTACCTAGTTTCTCATATAGTGTTATATAGTTAGATTTCATGAATTTAAGCGCATAGTTTCATACACAGTGTTGCGTCGTTATTTTCCATGAAGTTTAGTATGTAGTTTCTCATATAGTGTTATATAGCTAGATTTCATGAAGTTAAGAACACAGTTTCACACACAGTTTCGTATCGTTAGTTTTCAAGAGGATAAGCATGTAGGATGACACACAGTGTTGTATCGTTAGTTTTGAAGAAGTTCAGCATTTATTTTCACACACAGTGTTGTATCATTAGTTTTGAAGAAGATAAGCACCTAGTTTCAAACACAGTGTTGTATTGTTAGTTTTGAAACTGATAAGCACTTAGTTTCACATACTGTGTTGTATCGTTAGTTTCCATGAAGTTAAGTACGTAGTTTCTCATATAGTGTTATATAGTTAGTTTTCATGAAGTAAAGCACGTATTTTCTCACACAATGTTGTATCATTACTTTTGAAGAAGTTAAGCACTTACTTTCACATACTGTGTTGTGTAGTTAGTTTTCATGAAGTTAAGTGCGTAGTTTCTCAAATAGTGTTATATAGTTAGATTTCATGAATTTAACCACTTAGAGTCACACACACTGTTGTGTCGTTAGTTTCCATGAAGTTAAGTATGTAGTTTCTCATGTAGTGTTATAGAGTTAGATTTCATGAAGTTAAACACATAGTTTCACACACAGTGTTGTATTGTTAGTTTTGAAGAAATTAAGCATGTAGTTTCACACACAGTGTTGTGTCGTTAGTTTTCATGAAGTTATTTACGTAGTTTCTCATATAGTGCTATATAGGTAGATTTCATGAATTTAACCACATAGTTTCACACACACTGTTGTGTCGTTAGTTTCCATGATGTTAAGTATGTAGTTTCTCATATAGTGTTGTATAGTTAGATTTCATGAAGTTAAGCACATAGTTTTACACACAGTGTTGTATTGTTACTTTGGAAAAATTAAGCATGTAGTTTCACACACAGTGTTGTATCTTTACTTTTGAAGAAGTTAAGCATGTGGTTTCACACACAGTGTTGTATCGTTAGTTTTGAAGAAGTTAAGGAACTAGTTTCAAACACAGTGTTGTATCGTTAGTGTCCATGAAGTTAAGCACCTGTTTTCTCACACAATGTTGTATCGTTACTTTTGAATAATTAAAGCACGTTCTGTCACATACTGTGTTGTGTGGTTAGTTTTCATGAAGTTAAGTACATAGTTTCTCATATAGTGTTATATAGTTAGATTTCATAATTTAGGCACATAGTTTCATACACAGTGTAGTGTCCTTAGTTTCCATGAAGTTTAGTATATAGTTTCTCATATAGTGTTATATAGTTAGATTTCAGGAAGTTAAGAGCATAGTTTCACACACAGTGTTGTATCATTAGTTTTGAAGAAGATAAGCATATAGTTTCACATACAGTGTTGTATCCTTATTTTTGAAGAAGTTAAGGACCTAGTTTCAAACACAGTGTTGTACTGTTAGTTTTGAAACTGTTAAGCTCTTAGTTTCACATACTGGGTTGTGTTGTTAGTTTTCATGAAGTAAAGTACGTAGTTACTCATATAGTGTTATATAGTTAGATTTCATATATTTAAGCACATAATTTCACACACAGTGTTGTATTGTTAGTTTTGAAGAAATTAAGCATGTAGATTAACACACAGTGTTGTATCGTTAGTTTTTAAGTAGTTAAGCATGTAGTTTCACACACAGTGTTGTATTGTTAGTTATGAAGTAGTTAAGCATGTAGTTTCACACACAGAGTTGTATCATTAGTTTTGAAGAAGTTAAGCACGTAGTTTCACACACAGTGTTGTATTGTTAGTTATGAAGTAGTTAAGCATGTAGTTTCACACACAGAGTTGTATCATTAGTTTTGAAGAAGTTAAGCACGTAGTTTATAATACAGTGTTATATGGTAAGTTCTCATGTAGTTAAGAACATAGATTCACACACAGTGTTGTATCGGGAGTTTTGAAGAAGTTAAGCACCTAGTTTCAAACACAGTGTTGTATTTTTAGTTTTGAAACTGTTAAGCACTTAGTTTCACATACTGTGTTGTATCGTTAGTTTCCATGAAGTTAAGCATGTATTTTCTCACACAATGTTGTATCATTACTTTTGAATAAGTTAAGTACGTTCTTTCACATACTGTGTTGCGTCGTTAGTTTTCATGTAGTTAAGTACCTAGTTTCTCATATAGTGTTATATAGTTAGATTTCATGAAGTTAAGAACATAGTTTCACACACCGTGTTGTATTGTTAGTTTTGAAGAAATTAAGCATGTAGTTTCACACAGTGTTGTATCGTTAGTTTTGAAGAAGTTAACCATGTAGTTTTACACACAGTGTTGTATCGTTAGTTTTGAAGAAGTTAAGCATGTAGTTTCACACACAATGATGTGTCGTTAGTTTTCAAGAAGATAAGCATGTACGTTCACACACAGTGTTGTATCGTTAGTTGTGAAGAAGTTCAGCATGTAGTTTCACACACAGTTTTGTAATGTTAGTTTTGAAAAAGTTAAGCACCTAGTTTCAAACACAGTTTTGTATTGTTAGTTTTGAAACTGTTAAGCTCTTAGTTTCACATACTGTGTTGTATCGTTAGTTTCCATGAAGTTAAGTATGTATTTTCTCACACAATGTTGGATCATTACTTTTAAGGAAGTTAAGCACTTAGTTTCACATATTGTGTTGTGTCGTTAGTTTTAATGAAGTTAAGTACGTAGTTTCTCATATAGTGTTATATAGTTAGATTTCATGAATTTAAGCACATAGATTCACACACACTGTTGTGTCGTTAGTTTCCATGAAGTTAAGTATGTAGTTTCTCATATAGTGTTATATAGTTAGATTTCATGAAGTTAAGCACATAGTTTCACACACAGTGTTGTATTGTTAGTTTTCAAGAAATTAAGCATGTAGTTTCACACACAGTGTTGTTTCGTTAGTTTTGAAAAGTTAAGTATTTAGTTTCACACACAGTGTTGTGTCGTTAGTTTCCATGAAGTTCCGTATGTAGTTTCTCATACAGTGTTATATAGTTAGATTTCATGAAGTTAAGCATGTAGTTTCACACATAGTGTTGTATCGTTAGTTTTGAAGAAGTTAAGCAACTTGTTTCAAACACAGTGTTGTATTGTTAGTTTTGTAACTGTTAAGCACTTAGTTTCACATACTGTATTGTATCGTTAGTTTCCATGAAGTTAATCAAATATTTTCTCACACAATGTTGTGTCATTACTTTTGAAGAAGATAAGCAAGTACTTTCACATACTGTGTTGTATCGTTAGATTTCATGAAGTTAAGTACGAGTTTCTCATATAGTGTTATATAGTTGGATTTCATGAATTGAAGCACATAGTTTCACACACAATGTTGTGTCGTTTCTTTCCATGAAGTTAAGTATGTAGTTCCTCATATAGTGTTATATAGTTAAATTTCATGAAGTTAATTACATAGTCTCACACACAGTGTTGTATTATTAGTTTTGAAGAAATTAAGCATGTAGTTTCACACACAGTGTTGTGTCGTTAGTTTTCATGAAGTCATTTACGTAGTTTCTCATATAGTGCTATATAGGTAGATTTCAAGAATTTAACCACATAGTTTCACACACACTGTTGTGTCGTTATTTTCCATGATGTTAAGTATGTAGTTTCTCATATAGTGTTGTATAGTTAGATTTCATGATGTTACGCACATAGTTTTACACACAGTGTTGTATTGTTACTTTGGAAAAATTAAGCATGTAGTTTCACACACAGTGTTATATCGTTAGTTTTGAAGACGTTAAGCATGTAGTTTCACACACAGTGTTGTATCTTTACTTTTGAAGAAGTTAAGCATGTGGTTTCACACACAGTGTTGTATCGTTAGTTTTGAAGAAGTTAAGCACCTAGTTTCAAACACAGTGTTGTATTGTTAGTTTTGAAACTGTTAAGCACTTCGTTTCACATAGTGTGTTGTATCGTTAGTTTCCATGAAGTTAAGCACCTGTTTTCTCACACAATGTTGCGTTACTTTTGAATAATTAAAGCACGTTCTTTCACATACTGTGTTGTGTGGTTAGTTTTCATGAAGTTAAGTACATAGTTTCTCATATAATGTTATATAGTTAGATTTCATAATTTAAGCCCATAGTTTCATACACAGAGTAGTGTCCTTAGTTTCCATGAAGTGTAGTATATAGTTTCTCATATAGTGTTATATAGTTAGATTTCAGGAAGTTAAGAGCATAGTTTCACACTCAGTGTTGTATTGTTAGTTTTGAAGAAATTAAGCATGTAGATTAACACACAGTGTTGTATCGTTAGTTTTTAAGTAGTTAAGCATGTAGTTTCACACACAGTGTTGTATTGTTAGTTATGAAGTAGTTAAGCATGTAGTTTCACACACAGAGTTGTATCATTAGTTTTGAAGAAGTTAAACACGTAGTTTATAATACAGTGTTATATGGTAAGTTCTCATGTAGTTAAGAACATAGATTCACACACAGTGTTGTATCGGTAGTTTTGAAGAAATTAAGCACCTAGTTTCAAACACAGTGTTGTATTTTTAGTTTTGAAACTGTTAAGCACTTAGTTTCACATACTGTGTTGTATCGTTAGTTTCCATGAAGTTAAGCATGTATTTTCTCACACAATGTTGTATCATTACTTTTGAATAAGTTAAGTACGTTCTTTCACATACTGTGTTGCGGCGTTAGTTTTCATGTAGTTAGGTACCTAGTTTCTCATATAGTGTTATATAGTTAGATTTCATGAAGTTAAGCACATAGTTTCACACACCGTGTTGTATTGTTAGTTTTGAAGAAATTAAGCATGTAGTTTCACACAGTGTTGTATCGTTAGTTTTGAAGAAGTTAACCATGTAGTTTTACACACAGTGTTGTATCGTTAGTTTTGAAGAAGTTAAGCATGTAGTTTCACACACAATGTTGTGTCGTTAGTTTTCAAGAAGATAAGCATGTAGGTTCACACACAGTGTTGTATCGTTAGTTTGAAGAAGTTCAGCATGTAGTTTCACACACAGTTTTTTAATGTTAGTTTTGAAAACGTTAAGCACCTAGTTTCAAACACAGTTTTGTATTGTTAGTTTTGAAACTGTTAAGCTCTTAGTTTCACATACTGTGTTGTATCGTTAGTTTCCATGAAGTTAAGTACGTAGATTCTCATATAGTGTTATATAGTTAGATTTCATGAATTTAAGCACATAGATTCACACACACTGTTGTGTCGTTAGTTTCCATGAAGTTAAGTATGTAGTTTCTCATATAGTGTTATATAGTTAGATTTCATGAAGTTAAGCACATAGTTTCACACACAGTGTTGTATTGTTAGTTTTCAAGAAATTAAGCATGTAGTTTCACACACAGTGTTGTTTCGTTAGTTTTGAAAAGTTAAGTATTTAGTTTCACACACAGTGTTGTATCGCTAGTTTTGAAGAATTTAAACATATAGTTTCACACACAGTGTTGTGTCGTTAGTTTCCATGAAGTTCAGTATGTAGTTTCTCATACAGTGCTACATAGTTAGATTTCATGAAGTTAAGCATGTAGTTTCACACATAGTGTTGTATCGTTAGTTTTGAAGAAGTTAAGCAACTTGTTTCAAACACAGTGTTGTATTGTTAGTTTTGTAACTGTTAAGCACTTAGTTTCACATACTGTATTGTATCGTTAGTTTCCATGAAGTTAATCAAATATTTTCTCACACAATGTTGTATCATTACTTTTGAAGAAGATAAGCAAGTACTTTCACATACTGTGTTGTATCGTTAGTTTTCATGAAGTTAAGTACGTAGTTTCTCATAAAGTGTTATATAGTTCGATTTCATGAATTGAAGCACATAGTTTCACACACAGTGTTGTGTCGTTAGTTTCCATGAAGTTAAGTATGTAGTTCCTCATATAGTGTTATATAGTTAAATTTCATGAAGTTAATTACATAGTCTCACACACAGTGTTGTATTATTAGTTTTGAAGAAATTAAGCATGTAGTTTCACACACAGTGTTGTGTCGTTAGTTTTCATGAGGTTATTTACGTAGATTCTCATATAGTGCTATATAGGTAGATTTCATGAATTTAACCACATAGTTTCACACACACTGTTGTGTCGTTAGTTTCCATGATGTTAAGTATGTAGTTTCTCATATAGTGTTGTATAGTTAGATTTCATGAAGTTAAGCACATAGTTTTACACACAGTGTTGTATTGTTACTTTGGAAAAATTAAGCATGTAGTTTCACACACAGTGTTATATCGTTAGTTTTGAAGACGTTAAGCATGTAGTTTCACACACAGTGTTATATCTTTACTTTTGAAGAAGTTAAGCATGTGGTTTCACACACAGTGTTGTATCGTTAGTTTTGAAGAAGTTAAGGAACTAGTTTCAAACACAGTGTTGTGTTGTTAGTTTTGAAACTGTTAAGCACTTCGTTTCACATAGTGTGTTGTATCGTTAGTTTCCATGAAGTTAAGCACCTGTTTTCTCACACAATGTTGTATCGTTACTTTTGAATAATTAAAGCACGTTCTTTCACATACTGTTTTGTGTGGTTAGTTTTCATGAAGTTAAGTACATAGTTTCTCATATAGTGTTATATAGTTAGATTTCATAATTTAAGCACATAGTTTCATACACAGTGTAGTGTCCTTAGTTTCCATGAAGTGTAGTATATAGTTTCTCATATAGTGTTATATAGTTAGATTACAGGAAGTTAAGAGCATAGTTTCACACTCAGTGTTGTATTGTTAGTTTTGAAGAAATTAAGACTGTAGTTTCACACACAGTGTTGTATCGTTAGTTTTGAAGAAGATAAGCATATAGTTTCAAACACAGTGTTGTATCCTTATTTTTGAAGAAGTTAAGGACCTAGTTTCAAACACAGTGTTGTACTGTTAGTTTTGAAACTGTTAAGCACTTAGTTTCACATACTGTGTTGTGTTGTTAGTTTTCATGAAGTAAAGTACGTAGTTACTCATATAGTGTTATAGTTAGATTTCATATATTTAAGCACATAATTTAACACACAGTGTTGTATTGTTAGTTTTGAAGAAATTAAGCATGTAGATTAACACACAGTGTTGTATCGTTAGTTTTTAAGTAGTTAAGCATGTAGTTTCACACACAGTGTTGTATTGTTAGTTATGAAGTAGTTAAGCATGTAGTTTCACACACAGTGTTGTATCATTAGTTTTCATGAAGTTAAGCATGTAGTTTCACACACAGAGTTGTATCATTAGTTTTGAAGAAGTTAAGCACGTAGTTTATAATACAGTGTTATATGGTAAGTTCTCATGTAGTTAAGAACATAGATTCACACACAGTGTTGTATCGGTAGTTTTGAAGAAGTTAAGCACCTAGGTTCAAACACAGTGTTGTATTTTTAGTTTTGAAACTGTTAAGCACTTAGTTTCACATACTGTATTGTATCGTTACTTTCCATGAAGTTAAGTATGTAGTTTCTCATAAAGGGTTATATAGTTCGATTTCATGAAGTTAAGAACATAGTTGCACACACAGTGTTTTATTGTTAGTTTTGAAGAAGTTAAGCATATGGTTTCACACACAGTGTTGTATCGTTAGTTTTGAAGAAGTTAAGAACGTAGTTTCAAACACAGTGTTGTATTGTTAGTTTTGAAACTGCTAAGCACTTAGTTTCACATACTGTGTTGTATCGTTAGTTTCCATGAAGCTAAGCGTGTATTTTCTCACACAATGTTGTATCATTACTTTTGAATAAGTTGCACGTTCTTTCACATACTGTGTTGCGTGGTTAGTTTTCATGAATTTAAGTACCTAGTTTCTCATATAGTGTTATATAGTTAGATTTCATGAATTTAAGCGCATAGTTTCATACACAGTGTTGTGTCGTTATTTTCCATGAAGTTTAGTATGTAGTTTCTCATATAGTGTTATATAGTTAGATTTCATGAAGTTAAGAACACAGTTTCACACACAGTGTTGTATCGTTAGTTTTCAAGAAGATAAGCATGTAGGATCACACACAGTGTTGTATCGTTAGTTTTGAAGAAGTTCAGCATTTATTTTCACACACAGTGTTGTATCGTTAGTTTTGAAGAAGATAAGCACCTAGTTTCAAACACAGTGTTGTATTGTTAGTTTTGAAACTGTTAAGCACTTAGTTTCACATACTGTGTTGTATCGTTAGTTTCCATGAAGTTAAGTACGTAGTTTCTCATATAGTGTTATATAGTTAGTTTTCATGAAGTAAAGCACGTATTTTCTCACACAATGTTGTATCATTACTTTTGAAGAAGTTAAGCACTTACTTTCACATACTGTGTTGTGTAGTTAGTTTTCATGAAGTTAAGTGCGTAGTTTCTCAAATAGTGTTATATAGTTAGATTTCATGAATTTAAACACTTAGAGTCACACACACTGTTGTGTCGTTAGTTTCCATGAAGTTAAGTATGTAGTTTCTCATGTAGTGTTATAGAGTTAGATTTCATGAAGTTAAACACATAGTTTCACACACAGTGTTGTATTGTTAGTTTTGAAGAAATTAAGCATGTAGTTTCACACACAGTGTTGTGTCGTTAGTTTTCATGAAGTTATTTACGTAGTTTCTCATATAGTGCTATATAGGTAGATTTCATGAATTTAACCACATAGTTTCACACACACTGTTGTGTCGTTAGTTTCCATGATGTTAAGTATGTAGTTTCTCATATAGTGTTGTATAGTTAGATTTCATGAAGTTAAGCACATAGTTTTACACACAGTGTTGTATTGTTACTTTGGAAAAATTAAGCATGTAGTTTCACACACAGTGTTATATCGTTAGTTTTGAAGACGTTAAGCATGTAGTTTCACACACAGTGTTGTATCTTTACTTTTGAAGAAGTTAAGCATGTGGTTTCACACACAGTGTTGTATCGTTAGTTTTGAAGAAGTTAAGGAACTAGTTTCAAACACAGTGTTGTATTGTTAGTTTTGAAACTGTTAAGCACTTCGTTTCACATAGTGTGTTGTATCGTTAGTTTCCATGAAGTTAAGCACCTGTTTTCTCACACAATGTTGTATCGTTACTTTTGAATAATTAAAGCACGTTCTTTCACATACTGTGTTGTGTGGTTAGTTTTCATGAAGTTAAGTACATAGTTTCTCATATAGTGTTATATAGTTAGATTTCATAATTTAAGCACATAGTTTCATACACAGTGTAGTGTCCTTAGTTTCCATGAAGTTTAGTATATAGTTTCTCATATAGTGTTATATAGTTAGATTTCAGGAAGTTAAGAGCATAGTTTCACACTCAGTGTTGTATTGTTAGTTTTGAAGAAATTAAGAATGTAGTTTCACACACAGTGTTGTATCGTTAGTTTTGAAGAAGATAAGCATATAGTTTCACACACAGTGTTGTATCCTTATTTTTGAAGAAGTTAAGGACCTAGTTTCAAACACAGTGTTGTACTGTTAGTTTTGAAACTGTTAAGCACTTAGTTTCACATACTGTGTTGTGTTGTTAGTTTTCATGAAGTAAAGTACGTAGTTACTCATATAGTGTTATATAGTTAGATTTCATATATTTAAGCACATAATTTCACACACAGTGTTGTATTGTTAGTTTTGAAGAAATTAAGCATGTAGATTAACACACAGTGTTGTATCGTTAGTTTTTAAGTAGTTAAGCATGTAGTTTCACACACAGTGTTGTATTGTTAGTTATGAAGTAGTTAAGCATGTAGTTTCACACACAGTGTTGTATCATTAGTTTTCATGAAGTTAAGCATGTAGTTTCACACACAGAGTTGTATCATTAGTTTTGAAGAAGTTAAGCACGTAGTTTATAATACAGTGTTATATGGTAAGTTCTCATGTAGTTAAGAACATAGATTCACACACAGTGTTGTATCGGTAGTTTTGAAGAAGTTAAGCACCTAGGTTCAAACACAGTGTTGTATTTTTAGTTTTGAAACTGTTAAGCACTTAGTTTCACATACTGTATTGTATCGTTACTTTCCATGAAGTTAAGTATGTAGTTTCTCATAAAGGGTTATATAGTTCGATTTCATGAAGTTAAGAACATAGTTTCACACACAGTGTTTTATTGTTAGTTTTGAAGAAGTTAAGCATGTGGTTTCACACACAGTGTTGTATCGTTAGTTTTGAAGAAGTTAAGAACGTAGTTTCAAACACAGTGTTGTATTGTTAGTTTTGAAACTTCTAAGCACTTAGTTTCACATACTGTGTTGTATCGTTAGTTTCCATGAAGCTAAGCATGTATTTTCTCACACAGTGTTGTATCATTACTTTTGAATAAGTTGCACGTTCTTTCACATACTGTGTTGTGTGGTTAGTTTTCATGAAGTTAAGTACCTAGTTTCTCATATAGTGTTATATAGTTAGATTTCCTGAATTTAAGCGCATAGTTTCATACACAGTGTTGTGTCGTTAGTTTCCATGAAGTTTAGTATGTAGTTTCTCATATAGTGTTATATAGTTAGATTTCATGAAGTTAAGAACATAGTTTCACACACAGAGTTGTATCGTTAGTTTTCAAGAAGATAAGCATGTAAGTTCACACACAATGTTGTATCGTTAGTTTTGAAGAAGTTCAGCATGTAGTTTCACACACAGTGTTGTATAGTTAGTTTTGAAGAAGTTAAGCACATAGTTTCACATACTGTGTTGCGTTGTTAGTTTTCATGAAGTTAAGTTCCTAGTTTCTCATATAGTGTTATATAGTTAGATTTCATGAAGTTCAGCACATAGTTTCACACACAGTGTTGTGTTGTTAGTTTTGAAAAATTAAGCATGTAGTTTCACACACAGTGTTGTATCGTTAGTTTTGAAGAACTTAAGCATGTAGTTTCACACACATTGTTCTATGGTTACTTTTGAAGAAGTTAAGCACATAGTTTCACATACTGTGTTGTATCGCTAGTTTCCATCAAGTTAAGTATGTATTTTCTCACACAATGTTGTATCATTACTTTTGAAGAAGTTAAGCACTTAGTTTCACATACTGTGTTGTATCATTAGTTATCATGAAGTAAAGTACATAGTTTCTCATATAGTGCTACATAGTTAGATTTCATGAATTTAAGCACATAGTTTCACACACAGTGTTGTGTCATTAGTTTCCATGAAGCAAGTAGTTTCACATCTAGTGTAATATAGTTAGATTTCATGAAGTTAAGCACTTTGTTTCACACACAGTGTTGTATCATTAGTTTTGAAGAAGTTAAGCATGTATTTTCACACACAGTGTTGTACCGTTAGTCTTGAGGAAGGTAAGCACCTAGTTTCAAACACTGTGTTTAACATTAGTTTTGAAGAAGTTAAGCATGCAGTTTTACACACAGAGTTGTATCGTTAGTTTTCAAGAAGATAAGCAAGTAGGATCACACACAGTGTTGTATCGTTAGTTTTGAAAAAGTTCAGCCTGTCGTTTCACACACAGTGTTGGATCGCTTGTTTTGAAGAAGTTAAGCACCTAGTTGCAAACACAATGTTGTATTGTTAGTTTTTAACAGTTAAGTACTTAGTTTCACATACTGTGTTGTATCGTTAGTTTCCAAGAAGTTAAGTATGTAGTTTCTCATATAGTGTCATATAGTTAGATTTCATGAAATTAAGCACATAGTTTCAACACAGTGTTGTATAGTTAGTTTTGAAGAAGGTAAGCACCTAGTTTCAAATACAGTGTTGTATCGTTAGTTTTGTAGAAATTAAGCATGTAGTGTCACACACAGTGTTGTATCGTTAGTTTTGAAGAAGTTAAGCACGTAGTTTCTAATACAGTGTTATATTGTAAGTCCTCATGTAGTTAAGCATGTAGTTTCACACACAGTGTTGTATCATTAGTTTTGAAGAAGTTAAGCACCTAGTTTCAACTACAGTGTTGTATTGTTAGTTTTGAAACTGTTAAGCACTTTGTTTCACATACTGTATTATATCGTTAGTTTCCATGAAGTTAAGCACGAATTGTCTCACACAATGTTGTATCACTCCTTTGAAGAAGTCAAGCACTTAGTTTCACATACTGTGCTGTTTCTTTGTTTTCATGAAGTTATGTACGTAGTTTCTCACATAGTGATATATAGTTAGATTTCATATATTTAAGCACATAGTTTCACGCACAGTGTTGTGTCGTTAGTTTCCATGAAGTTAGGTATGTAGTTCGACATATAGTGTTATATAGTTAGATTTCATGAAGTTAATTACATAGTTTCACACACAGTGTTGTATTGTTAGTTTTGAAGAAGTTAAGCATGTAGTTTCACACACAGTGTTGTATCGTTAGTTTTGAAGAAGTTAAGCATGTAGTTTCACACACAGTTATGTATCGTTAGTTTTGAAGAAGTTAAGCGTGTAGTTTCACACACAGTGTTGTATAGTTAGTTTTGAAGAAGTTAAGCACGTAGTTTCTAATACAGTGTTATATGGTAAGTTCTCATGTGTTTAAGCACCTAGATTCACACACAATGTTTTATCGTTAGTTTTGAAGAAGTTAAGCACCTAGTTTCAAACACAGTGGTGTATTGTTAGTTTTGAAACGTTAAGCACTTAGTTTCACATACTGTGTTGTATCGTTAGTTTTCATGAAGTTAAGCACATATTTTCTCACTCAATGTTGTACCATTACTTTTGAATAACGTAAGCACGTTCTTTCACATACTGTGTTGTGTCGTTAGTTTTCATGAAGTTAAGTACCTAGTTTCTCATATAGTGTTATATAGTTAGATTTCATGAAGTTAAGCACATAGTTTCACAAACAGTGTTGTATTCTTATTTTGAAGAAATTAAGCATGTAGTTTCAAACACAGTGTTGTATCGTTAGTTTTGAAGAAGTTAAGCATGTAGTTTCACACACAGTGCTGTATCGTTAATTTTGAAGAAGTTAAGCATGTAGTTTCACACACAGTGTTGTATC
Organism: Mesocricetus auratus; assembly: GCF_017639785.1. Lineage (NCBI taxonomy): Eukaryota > Metazoa > Chordata > Mammalia > Rodentia > Cricetidae > Mesocricetus > Mesocricetus auratus. The sequence continues at coordinate 2,994 of NW_024435426.1, read as the reverse complement.
ATTAGTTTTGAAAAGTTAAGCATGTTGTTTTACACACAGTGTTGTATCTTTAATTTTGAAGAAGTTAAGCACCTAGTTTCAAACACAGTGTTGTATTGTTAGTTTTCATACTGTTCAGCACTTAGTTTCACATACTGTTTTGTATGGTTAGTTTCCATGAAGTTAAGTACTTATTTTCTCACACAATGTTGTATCACTACCTTTGAAGAAGTTAAGCACGTACTTTCACATACTGTGTTGTGTCGTTAGTTTTCATGAAGTTAAGTACGTATTTATTCATATAGTGTTATACAGTTAGATTTCATATATTTAAGCACATAGTTTCACAAACAGTGTTGTATTGTTAGTTTTGAAGAAATTAAGCATGTAGTTTCAAACACAGTGTTGTATCGTTAGTTTTGAGGAAGTTAAGCACCTAGTTTCAAACACAGTGTTGTATTGTTAGTTTTGAAACTGTTAAGCACTTAGTTTTACACACAGAGTTGTATCGTTAGTTTTGAAAAATTAAGCATGTAGTTTCACACACAGTGTTGTATCGTTAGTTTTGAAAAGTTAAGCATTTAGTTTCTCACACAGTGTTGTATCGTTAATTTTGAAGAAGTTAAGCACCTAGTTTCCAACACAGTGTTTTATTGTTGGTTTTCAAACTGTTAAGCCCTTAGTGTCACATACTGTATTGTATCGTTGGTTTCCATGAAGGTAAGCACGTATTTTCTCATGCAATGTTGTATCGTTACTTTTGAAGAAGTTAAGCACTTAGTTTCACATACTGTGTTGTATCGTTAGTTTCCATGAAGTTAAGTATGTATTTTCTCACACAATGTTGTATCATTACTTTTAAAGAAGTTAAACACTTAGTTTCACATACTGTTTTTTGTCCATAGTTTTCATGATGTTAAGTACGTAGTTTCTCATATAGTGTTATATAGTTAGATTTCATGAATTTAAGCACATAGTTTCACACACAGTGTTGTGTCGTTACTTTCCATGAAGCACGTATTTTCAAATCTAGTGTAATATAGTTAGAATCATGATGTTAAGCATTTAGTTTCCCACACATTGTTGTATCGTTAGTTTTGAAGAAGTTAAGCATGTAGTTTCACACACAGTGTTGTATCGTTAGTTTTCAAAAGTTAAGCATTTAGTTTCACACACTGTGTTGTATCGTTAGTTTTGAAGAAGTTAAGGAACTTGTTTCAAACACAGTGTTGTATTCTTAGTTTTGTAACTGTTAAGCACTTAGTTTCACATACTGTGTTGTATCGTTAGTTCTCATGAAGTTAAGCACGTATTTTCTCACTCAATGTTGTATCATTACTTTTGAATAAGTAAGCACGTTCTTTCACATACTGTGTTGTGTCGTTAGTTTTCATGAAGTTAAGTACCTAGTTTCTCATATAGTGTTATATAGTTAGATTTCATGAAGTTAAGCACATAGTTTCACAAACAGTGTTGTATTGTTAGTTTTGAAGAAATTAAGCATGTAGTTTCAAACACAGTATTGTATCGTTAGTTTTGAAGAAGTTAAGCATGTAGTTTCACACTCAGTGCTGTATCGTTAGTTTTGAAGAAGTTAAGCATGTAGTTTCACACACAGTGTTGTATCGTTAGTTTTGAAGAAGTTAAGCATGTAGTTTCACACACAGTGTTGTATCGTTAGTTTTGAAGAAGTTAAGCATGTAGTTTCACACACAATGTTGTGTCGTTATTTTTCAAGAAGATAATCATGTAGGTTCACACACAGTGTTGTATCGTTAGTTGTGAAGAAGTTCAGCATGTAGTTTCACACACAGTGTTGTATCGTTAGTTGTGAAGAAGTTCAGCATGTAGTTTCACACACAGTTTTGTAATGTTAGTTTTGAAAAAGTTAAGCACCTAGTTTCAAACACAGTTTTGTATTGTTAGTTTTGAAACTGTTAAGCTCTTAGTTTCACATACTGTGTTGTATCGTTAGTTTCCATGAAGATAAGTATGTATTTTCTCACACAATGTTGGATCATTACTTTTAAGGAAGTTAAGCACTTAGTTTCACATATTGTGTTGTGTCGTTAGTTTTAATGAAGTTAAGTACGTAGATTCTCATATAGTGTTATATAGTTAGATTTCATGAATTTAAGCACATAGATTCACACACACTGTTGTGTCGTTAGTTTCCATGAAGTTAAGTATGTAGTTTCTCATATAGTGTTATATAGTTAGATTTCATGAAGTTAAGCACATAGTTTCACACACAGTGTTGTATTGTTAGTTTTCAAGAAATTAAGCATGTAGTTTCACACACAGTGTTGTTTCGTTAGTTTTGAAAAGTTAAGTATTTAGTTTCACACACAGTGTTGTATCGCTAGTTTTGAAGAATTTAAACATATAGTTTCACACACAGTGTTGTGTCGTTAGTTTCCATGAAGTTCAGTATGTAGTTTCTCATACAGTGTTATATAGTAAGATTTCATGAAGTTAAGCATGTAGTTTCACACATAGTGTTGTATCGTTAGTTTTGGAGAAGTTAAGCAACTTGTTTCAAACACAGTGTTGTTTTGTTAGTTTTGTAACTGTTAAGCACTTAGTTTCACATACTGTATTGTATCGTTAGTTTCCATGAAGTTAATCAAATATTTTCTCACACAATGTTGTATCATTACTTTTGAAGAAGATAAGCAAGTACTTTCACATACTGTGTTGTATCGTTAGTTTTCATGAAGTTAAGTACGAGTTTCTCATATAGTGTTATATAGTTGGATTTCATGAATTGAAGCACATAGTTTCACAAACAGTGTTGTGTCGTTAGTTTCCATGAAGTTAAGTATGTAGTTCCTCATATAGTGTTATATAGTTAAATTTCATGAAGTTAATTACATAGTCTCACACACAGTGTTGTATCATTAGTTTTGAAGAAGTTAAGCTTGTAGTTTCACACACAGTGTTGTATCTTTAGTTTTGAAGAAGTTAAGCATGTAGTTTCACACACTGTGTTGTATCGTAAGTTTTGAAGAAGTT
>NW_024435425.1:0-1764 GCF_017639785.1 Mesocricetus auratus | reverse complement strand
GTGTTTATCTCTGAATATTAATCATAGAGTGTGTTTTTCTATAAATATTAATCACAGAGAGTGTGTTTATCTATAGTATCAATCATAGACAGTGTATTTATCTCTAAATATTAATCATAGTGTATGTTTTTATCTCTAAATATTGATCATAGAGTGTGTATCTCTAAATATTAAACATACAGTGTTTGATCACTAAATATTAATCGCAGAGTGTGTGTTTAACTGTAAATATTAATCATAGAGTGTATTTATCTCTAATTTTAATCATAGACTGTGTGTTTATCTCTAAATATTAATCATATAGTTTGTATTTATCTTACAAATATGAATCACAGAGTGTGTGTTTATCTCCAAGTATTAATCATAGAGTGTGTGTATCTCTAAATATTAATCATTGAGTGTGTGATTATTTCTAAATATTAATCATAGAGTGTGTGTTTGTCTGTAAATATTAATTATTAAGATTTTGTTTATCTCTAAATATTAATCATAGAGTTGGATTCATCTGTAAATATTAATCATAGAGTGTGTGTTTTCCTCTAAATATTAGTCATATATTATGTTTTATTTCTCTGCTCTTTGTATTCCTTATATATATCTAGTATCTGTTTTATATCCAATTTCTAATTTTTTTCTAATTCCTTGTTTATTTTCAATTTCTGTTTTATTTCAATTTCCTCATTTATTTCTAATTCCTGATTTACTTCCAATTCCTGATTTAGTTCCAATTTGTAATTTATTTCCATTTTCTCAATAATTCTAATTCCTGATATTTCTGATTTATTTCCAGTTCCTGATTCATTTTGAATTCGTGATTTACTTCTAATTCCTATTTTATTTCTGATTCCTGATTTATTTCTAATTCCTGATACGTATCTAATTCCTAATTTGTTTCTAATTCCTGATTTATTTCCAATTTGATTCATTTCTCCTTTGCTTTGTCTCTAGGCTTCTCTGCATTAATTTCCAGACCACCGTGGCAACAGAGATGGACCAAGAGGGGAAATACACCAGGCATTAAAATGTTGCTTAAAACTGTAAACAGTAATGCATGCATAATGTACAACAAACACAGAACACAGAACTTGAAACACGCGAGCACACAACACAGTGCTGATACATCCCTAGAGCAGCGGGCTAGGCTGTGGTCCAGCAGGATTCTGGGAAACGTAATCCAGGCAGAATTGTGGGAAACGTAGTCCAGGAGGAATTCTGGGAAATGTAGTCCAGGAGGATTCTTTGAAATGTGATTCAGGAGGATTCTAGGAAACATAGTCTTCTAGGAATTCTGGGATATGTAGTCCTGAGGGAATTTCTTGAAACGTAGTCCAGGAGGATTCTGGGAAATATGGTACAGGTGGATTTTGCAATACGTAGTTCAGGAGGATTCTGGAAAATATAGCATACGAGGAATTGTGGGAAATGTAGTGAAGAAGAATTTTGTGGAATGTGTTCTCGCAGGATTCTGGGAAATGTAGTCGGTGGGGACTCAAGGGAAACCTTGTCCGAAAGGAATTCTGGGAAACGTAATCAAACAGTGTGTGTTTACCTCTGAGTGTTAATCATAGATCGTGTGTTTATCTCTAAATATTAATCATAGAGTGTTTATCTCTAAATATTAATCGTAGAGTGTGTTTATATCAAAATAATAATTAAAGATTGAGTTTTTATCTCTAAATATAAATCATAGAGTGTGTTTATCTCTAAATATTAATCATAGAGTGAGTGTTTATCTCTAAAAATTAATCATAGTTCGTGTGTTTA
>NW_024435424.1:0-8702 GCF_017639785.1 Mesocricetus auratus | reverse complement strand
CTGGATAAAACAGTGTTGCCCTGCTTATCTTGAATTTTTTCCAGGTTTAAGAAGAGAGCCTTCAGAGAAACAGTGTGAGTAATACTTGGTGGGTGTGCTCTAATACAAATCCCTAGTCACTGGAGGACAAGATCATAAAGCCTGTCTTAACTATGTAACATGATATTTGGGAATTATAATTACATGATTACCATTATCACTTTCCTGCCTCCAAGGCCTCCCATAGCACTTTCTGTGTTTGGTTGCAGGACCTCCCAGCTATGAAGCAAAGAACTGCCTGTGCTGGACATTGAGGGTGTAACTAAATGTGCACACATAGGACTCTGTGCCTTGTAAGGCGAACAGGAAGTGTTCTCTGCAGTTGCAGGATTTTATTAAACTACAAATTTCCCTTCTAGAAAGCTAATGATACAACTCTGAGTGAGAAACTACATGCGTAATTTCTTGAAAACTAATGAAACAGCACTGTGTGAGAAACTTCACTCATAACTTCATGAAAACTAAAGATACAACACTGTGGGAGAAACTACATGGATAACTTTATGAAAAATACCGATACAACAGTGTGTGAGAAACTAAATACATAAATTCTTTAAAACTAACGATACAATACTCTGTGAGAAACTATGTGCTAAACTTCTTGAAAAATAACTATAGAACAGTGTATGAGAAAATACATATATGACTTATTAAAACTTAATGATATAACACTGTGTGATTAACTACATGCTTAAATTCTTACAAAATAATGATACAACACTGTGTGAGAAACTACGTGCTTAACTTTTTGAAAACTATCGATACAACTCTGTGTGTGAAACTACATGTGAAACTTCTTAAAATCTAATGATAAAAAACCGTGTGAGAAACTATGTGCTTCACTTCTTGAAAACTAACGATACAAGACTTTGTGTGAAACTACATACATAACTTGTTTAAAACTAACGATACAACATTGTGTGGGAAACTGCAAGCATAACTTCTTTATAAATAAGATACAAACCTGTGTGAGAAACTACATGCATCATTTATTGAAAACTAATGATACAACACTGTTTGAGAAACTACATGCATAACTTCTTGAAAACTATCGATACAACACTGTGTGAGAAACTACATATGTAACTTATTTAACATAAAGATATAATACTGTGTGAGAAAATACATGTGTTACTTATTGAAAACTAACTATAAAACACTGTGTGAGAAACAACATGTGTAACTTCTTAAAAATTAATGGTACAACAATATGTGAGAATGTATAAGCGTAACTTCGTGAAAACTAACGAGACAACAATGTATGAGAAACTACATGAGTAACTTCTTGAAAACTAACAGTACAACTCAGTGTGAGCAACTACATGCATAACTTCGTGAAAACTATTGATACAACACTGTATCAGAGACTACATGCGAAACATATTGAAAATTAATGATACAACACTATTTGAGAATCTATAAGCTAAACGTAGTGAAAATGAACAATAGAACATTGCATGAGAAACTACATGTATAACTTCTGTAAAACTAACAATACAACACTGCATGAGAAACTACATTTGTAATTTTTATAAAAGTAACAATACAACAGTGTGTGAAACTTCGTGCTTAACTTTTTTAAATCTAACGATACAATACTGTGTGTGAAACAATAATCATGACGTCTATAAAAGTAAAAATACAACATTGTTTGAGAAATTACATGCTTAACACCTTGAAAACTAACGATACAACACTGTGTGGGGAAGTACAGGCCTAACTTCATGAAAACTAAATATATAACACTGTGTGAGAAACTACATGCTTACCTTCTTGAAAGCTAATGATACAAAACTGTGTGTGAATCTCCATGCTTAACTTCTTAATAACTAACAATACAACACTGTATGAGAAACCACATGCATAACTTCTTTAAAAGTAACAATACAAAAATGTGTGTGATACTACATTATTCACTTCTTTTTTTATTTTTTTATTTTATTTTATTTTCCAGTTTAAATTTAGATAAGAAACAAGGTTGCTTCACAAGTCAGTTCCAGGTCCCTCTCCCTTTCCCTCCCCTCTTCCTGTGCCGTCCCCCCAACCTCCCCTCCGTTATCCCCTCATTCCACCAGGGAGGGTGAGGCCCTCCATGGGGGTGTCCATAGTCTGTCATTTCATATAGGGCAGGGCCTAGACCCTTCCCCAAGAGTTCAGGGTGAGAGTGCACCTCACATTGTTCTATGGGAGTCCAAAGTCCGTGTGTATACTTGCGATGGGTACTGATCTGCTGCCCAAGGCTCAATAGATTACCTAGGCCTCCTCACTGACACCCAGATTCAGGGGGTCTTGAATAGTCCCATGCTGGATTCCCATGCTGATGCCTGGGAATCAAGAGTTAACCTTTGTCTGGTCAGCTGTTTCTGAGGGTTAAACCAGCCCAGTCTTAATCCCTTTGATCATCAGTCCTCCCTCTCTGTTACTGGCTTTCTTGAGTTCAACTTCTTGATAACTAACGATACAACACTGTGTTAGAAACTAAATGCATAACTTCTTAAAAATAATGATATTACATTGTCTGAGAAAAGACATGCTCAACTTCTTGAAAACTAACGATACAAAACTATGTGAGAAAATACGTCCTTAACTTCTTGAAAACTAACCATACAACACTGTGTGAGGATCTACGTTCTTAACTTCTTGAAAACTAACACTACAAAACTGTGTGAGAATCAACGTGCTTAACTTTTGAAAACAAACGATACAACACTGTGTGAAAAATTACATATATAACATCTTTAAAACTAATGATAATATACTGTGTGAGAAATTACGTTCTTAACTTCTTGAAAAGTTTCTCACGGTGTGAGAAACTATGTGCTTAACCTCTTGAAAACTAAGGATACAATACTGTGTGAGATATTACAGGATTAACTTCTTGAAAACTAAAGATACAGCACTGTGTGAAAAACTACATGCTTACCTTCTAGAAAGCTAATGATACAACTCTGTGTGAGAAACTACATGCATAATTTCTTGAAAACTAATGAAACAGCACTGTGTGAGAAACTTCACTCATAACTTGGTGAAAACTAACAATACAACACTGTGTGAGAAACTAGGTGCTAAACTTCTTGAAAACTAATAATACAACACTGTGTTAGAAACTACATGTGTAACGTCTTGAAAACTAATGATAAAACACTGTGTGAGAAACTCCTTTATTAACTTCTTGAAAACTAAGGATAAAACACTGTGTGAGAAACTACGTTATTAACTTCTTGAAATCTGAAGATACAACACTGTGTTTGAAACTATATGCTTAACTTCTTGAAAACTAACGATACAAGACTGCCTTAGAAAATACATGGGTAAAGTCTTGAAAACTAATGATACAACACTGTGTGAGAAACTACCTTCTTAACTTCTTGAAAACTATCGATACAACACTGTGTGAAATTACTTGCTTAAATTCTTGAAAACTAATGGTACAACACACTGTTAGAATCTACATGTGTAATGTCTTGAAAACTAATAACACAACACTTTGTGAGAAACTAAGTTATTAACTCTTGAAAACTAACAATACAACACTGTGTGACAAAATACATATGTAATTTCTATAAAATTAATGACACAAACTGTGTGAGAAACTACATGCATAACTTCATGAAAACTAATGATACAACACTGTGTGAGAAACTACATATGTAACTTCTTTAACACAAACGATACAACACAGTACGTGAAATTATGTCCTTATCTTCTTGAAAAGGTTCTCCCTGTGTAAGAAACTACTTGCTTAACCTCTTAAAAACAAAGGATACAACACTGTGTGAGAAACTACGAGCTTAATATCTTAAAAACTAATGATACAACACTGTGTGAGTAAATACATATGTAACTTCTTTAAAATTAAATATGTATTACTTTAAAAATAACAATACAACACTGTGTGTGAAACTACGTGCTTAACTTCGTGAAAACTAACGATACAACACTGTGTGAGAAACTACATTCACAACATCGTGAAGAATAACAATACAACACTTAGTGAGAATCTACGTGCGTAGATTCTTAGAAGGTATGGGATATACAATTGCCACCAATTCAATATGAATACCACTTAAAATATATCAGCAGGAATTCAGCCATTCCAGGCCCCAACATCCTGCCATCTCATCTTCAGTTAAGCTTGGTTTTCCAGGGGGACACTCCCCATCCCCCACCTAACAACCATCCCCTCGCTCTTCCAGGGGCTGCTCCTGGCATCCAGGAGACCTGCACACACAGGAAAGACATGAGCCTTTCCACGCCCCAACCTCCGGTGATCCCATCTTTAGGTGAGCTTGGGTCTCAGGGGAAGCAAACTCCCCATCCCCAGCCAAACACCCATCCACTCAATCTTCTGGGAGCCCACTTCTGGCATCAAGTAGACCCACCCACAGAGGAAAGACTTCTGCCCTTTGAGGCCCCAACATCCAGTAACCCCAACTTCAGTTTCAGCTTCAGTGTCAGCATCCCCAGCTTCAGCTTCAGGAATGAAGGAGACCAGTGGTGACAGAAAGACCCCACCTGGACCCACTGGAAGAAGAGATAGGAAGACGACAGAACAAGAGCACACTCAGCAATAGAAAGACCAACATCACTCCACCAGAATCTAGAGTGCTAATGCCAGCAAGACCTGAAAAACACTACATGGATTAAGTAGAGGAGATAGACCTGAAAAATTATTTTATGAAGAAGCTAAAGACCCTCAAGGAGGAAATGAGGAAATCCCTTAAAAAAATTGAAAAAAAAACCCAAAAATTCCATGAAATGGGGGAAAAATTCAAGAAATAAACAAATCTCTCAAAGAATCTAAAGGGTACCAAGAAAAACCAACCAAACAAATGAAGGAAACAACTCAAAGAGTTGAAGGACTGAAAGCTGAAATAGAAACAATAAAGAAAACACAGAATGAGGGGAAGCTGGAATTAGAAAAGCTGGGTAAAATATTGGGAACTACAGATGCAAGTATCACCAATACAATACAAGAGATACATGAGAGAATTTCAGGTGTTGAAGACTCATTAGAGGATATACAGTTGTCAACCAAAGAAAATCTCAAAACCAACAAATCCCTAACTCAAAATATCCAGGAAATATGGGACACCATGAAGAAGCCAAACCTGAGAATAATAGGTATAGAAGAAGGTGAAGAAATATAGCTCAAAGGTACAGAAAACATATTCAGTAAAATCATAGAAGAAAACTTCCTTAACCTAAAAAAGGATATGGCTATGAAAATACAAGAATCTTACAGATCACCAAATAGGCTGGACCAGAAAAAGAAGTCACCTCACCATATAATAAACAAAACATCAAACCTACAGAATAAAGAGAAAATATTATGAGCAGCTAAAAAAAAGGCCAAGTAGCATATAAAGGCAGACCTATCTGAATTACAACTGACTTCTCAATAGAAACTATGAAAGCCAGAAGATCCAGGACAGATGTCCTACAAACGCTAAGGAAACAAGCATGTCAGCCCAGACTGCTATATCCAGCAAAGATTTCAATTACCATAGAAGGTGAAAATAACATTTCCATGACGAAGCCAGATTTCAACAATATGTATCCATGAATCCAGTTCTAAAGAAGGTGCTAGAAGGAAAACCTAGACCCAACAAAGGTAACTACACTCACTAAGACACAGGCAATAGATAATCCCACTTTACCAAACACCAAAAAAAAAAAAAGGGAGGAAAACCTACACAAAAATAACTCCACTACCAACAAATCAAGCACAAACAAGAATCAGCAAACAATGGTTATTAATATCCCTCAATTTCAATGGTCTCAACTTGCCTATAAAAAGATACAGACTAGAAGAATGGATATGAAGACAGAACCCATCCTTCTGTTGCATACAAGAAACACATCTCAACATCAAAGACAGATGTTACCTCAGAGTAAAGGGCTGGAGAGATGGCTCAGAGGTTAAGAGCACTGACTGCTCCTCCAGAGGTCTTGAGTTCAATTCCCAGCAACCACATGGTGGCTGACAACCATCTACAATTCAATCTGGTGTATATGTAATAAATAAATAAATCTTTAAAAAAAAGGGTTTGGAAAAGTTTTTCCAATGAACCGGACCCAAGAAACAAGCAAGTGCAGCAATGCTAATACCTAACAAACCAGACTTAAAATTGAAATCAATGAAAAGAGATGAATAAGGACATTTCATATTCATCAAAGGAAAAGTCCATCAAGATGAAGTCTCAATTTTGAACATCTCTGCCCCAAATAAAAAGGCAGGTTCATTTGTGAAAGAAACATTACTAAAGTTCAAATGGCACATTAAATCTAACATAATAATAGAAGGAGACTTCTACACTCTGCTCTCACTGCTAGACAGGACCAACTGACAGAAACTGAACAAAGAAACAAATAACTAATAGAAGTTATGACACAACTGGGTTTAACAAACATCGATAGAATATTCTACCCAAACACAAAGGGTTATATCTTCTTCTCAGTGCCACATATAACCTTCACTAAAATTGACCACATGATAGGAAACACAACAAGTCTCCACAGATACAAAAACTTGGAATATCCCCCTGTATCTTATCAGACCATCATGAATTAAAATTAGAATTCAACAATAAAGCAAATTGCAAAAACCCTACAAACTTATGGAAATTGAACAATGCACAATTGCACCATCCCTGGGTAAAGGAAGAAATAAAGAAGAAATGAAAGACTTCCTGGAATTCAATGAGAATGAAGACAGAACATACCCAAAGTTATGGGACACTTTGAAATCAGTGCTGAGAGGAAAGTTCATGGCAGTAAGAATCCACATGAAGAAACTGGAGAAGAGTCACACCAGAGAATTAATATCACAGCTGAATGTTCTAGAACAAAAAGAAGCAAACTCACCCAGGAGCAGCAGACACCAAGAAATAATCAAATTGAGGGCTGAAATAAATCAAGTAGAAACCAGGAAAACATTGAGAAGAATCAATGAAACAAAGAGTTGGATCTTTGGGAAAATCAACAAAATAGACAAACCTCTGTCCAAATTATCCAAAAGACAGAGAGAGAGCATGCAAATTAACAAAATCAGAAATGAAATGGGGGACATAACTATGGACACTGAGGAAATCCAGAGAATCATCAGGGCATACTTTGAAAATCTGTACACCACAAAAATAAAAAATTTAAAGGAATTGGAAAATTTTCTGGATAGATATCACTTGCTGAAACTAAATCAAGAATAGATAAGTAATATAAAGAGACCTACAATCCTTATTGAAATAGAAGCAGTTATCAAAACTCTCCCAACCAAACAAATCCCAGGCCCGGATGTCTTCAGTGCAGACTTCTAACAGAAATTCGAAGAAGAGCTAATTCCAATACTCCTCAAAGTATTTCACATATCAGAAGGAAGAGGCTCACTGCCCAACTGTTTTTATATGGCTAAAATTAACTTGACACCCAAACCACAAAACACATAGCTAAGAAAGAGAGCTATAGACCAATTTCCCTCATGAATATCGATGCAAAAATACTCAATAAAATACTAGCAAACCGGATTCAATAACACATCAGACAAATCATCCACCGTGATCAAGTAGGCTTCATCCCAGGAATGCAACTTTAGAATATCTATCACTGTAATCTACCATATAAACAAACTGTGAAAGAAAAACCACATGATCATCCCATTAGATGCTGAAAAATCCTTTGACAAATCCAGCACCCCTTCATGATAAAGGTACTAGGACATCAGGGATAACAGGAACATACCTGAACATAACAAAAGTAATATAATGTAAACCAACAGATAACATCAAACTAATTGGAGAAAAACTCAATGCAATTCCTCTAAAATCAGGAGTAAGACAAGGCTGTCCACTCTCTCCATATCTCTTAAATATTGTACCAAGTTCTAGCTACAGCAATAAGATAACAAAAGGAGATCATAGGGATACAAATAGGAAAAGAAGTCAAGTTTTCACTATTGGCAGATAATATGATAGTTTACATAAGTGACCTGAAAAACTCCACAAGGGAACTCCTAGAGCTGATAACCACCTTCAGCAAAGTGGCAGGATACAAGATTAACTCAAAAAAATCCATGACCCTATTATATACAGATGATGAAGTGGCTGAGAAAGGAATCAGAGAAACCTCACTGTTGGGAGAAGTCCTGTGCATTTGTCAATAAAGTACTGTTGAGCCTATAGGGAGCCAAGATAGGAGGGACTAGGAGTCATTGAGAACTCTGGGAAGGAGAAACACGAAGAGTTCGAAATGTAACGCCATGGGGTAGGAGGCCTGGAAATTTCTCCGGTAAGAGACATACTTAGATTAACAATTATGTGGTAATTACTTAAGTCAGAGCTAGCCAATAAGAAACAAGCAAGGCCAACAGCTTCATAATTAGTATAGCCTCCCGTGTGTTTATTTGGGACTGATGTGGATCTGGAACCAGGCTGGCGGGAAGGCTCCTCTCAAGAAAAGCTTCCCTTTACAGAATGGTTGTCAGAAGTGGGATTGAATTTCCACGCAAAACAACAAAAGCTTTAAAGTAATTTTAGAAACAGAAGAACAGACAGAAACACAGATTTGGTAGCAACATTTTTCTCAGGTGTGCTCTGTTTTGCTAGCCACAAGCCGAGATTCACGCGGCTAGCTTACTGGAGTCTTCCTGACTCGGCATAAAAAGAAAA
>NW_024435423.1:0-31504 GCF_017639785.1 Mesocricetus auratus | reverse complement strand
AAAAGACAAACCCTGGACATCCAGTCTCAATAAAGCACACTTGGTCAACTGGCTGTCCACACTGAAAAAAAGATGTATCTGGGCCACATAGACATCAAGCTTCCAATAACTTAGATGTGGATCACTTATCTCATTGTGAGAAGTAAAGCAGTCAAACACCAAGAGGTTCTCACCAAAAGCCAACTTCATGACTGGCGGTAGATAAAGATTTCTAAGTGAGGATGAGGAGAGCAGTCTCTGTACAGAAGATCTGCCATGCAGAACAGCACGAAAGGCAGGCCCACTATCTGATCAAAGACGCATAACGCATGCAAAGAAACTCAGCGTGAAAGGAGAAAATGCTTCTCTGTGTGAAAGTGACTACGTCGGTTGAGCTATATGAAGAATAAAATTCAGGTAAAAAGGGGACAGAGATACAGACCAACATAAAAATGCATGAAATATTAGACACAGTTTTCAGAAAATGAAATCCCCAAATGGGAAATACGTACTAGAAAATATGCAGGTCATTTGTGTGAAATGTATGACCTATCATAGTTGTAACAGCACTGTGTTTGGTCAGAATAACTAAAGTGTAAAAGACTGACAAATGACACAATTAGTTAAGGCTGGGCAGCCACTTAACAGCAATGGAGTAATTTTTTAAAGTTTTTTTTTGCTTTTGGGTTCTTTTTTGTTATTATGAAAGCTGTTTTTAGGTTTTTAAAAATCAATTTTATGCCATCCTTTTTTTCTGGTACATCTTAATTTTCATTACTTTTTTATCTTTTATTGATTATTTGTGAATTCACATCATGCATTCTGATCCCACTCATCTCCCTGCCTCCTCGACTGTCCCTTCTGCCCTTGCAACTCTCTGCCCCCAGTCAAAACCAAATTATAAAGAAAACCCAAAAAACCCAGAAAAGCAAAGAAACAAAGCAAGAATAAAAATAAAATAAAAAAGAAGAATCTTGTCATGGAAGCTGTAGCATGGCCTGGTGAATCACACAGTTTACCCTTTTGTTCATTCATGTTTACTTTCAAGGGTCCATTACCAGGAGTCACTACTCTGCCTCGAGGCCTCTGGTTTCTGCTATGCCTCTGACAATGGGATCTCAACGGGCCTCCTCGTGGGCATCCTGCTGCTATCCTGTGCCATGAGGATCCCTTGGTTTTGGCTTGGTGGGTTCATCATCTTAGCATGCTCCATCAGTACATATATTCGGTGGATGTTGGGGTAGACCAACTCATGTAGTGGTTTGGGCCTGGGTGGTAGCTGGGTTGGGTTGCTCAAATTCCTAACTTCTTCCCTAGGGAGAGCCCTCCCACACTGCCTAGACTAGCTCACCCATACAGCCTACAGCAAGGACCTGGGCCAGTTCTCCTGCGCTCAGGCCCTCAAATCTAAGTCCCCCTCACTCACTCATATTGCCCAAGCCAGCTCTACTGTTTTGGCCAGGCTAGGTACAGGGCTCTGTCTCCCAGTCACTGTAGGGGACATAAGAGAGGAAGTGGGGGTCTGCTCTCCTGCTTCCAGGCTCTCAGGACTAGCTCACTTGTGACCCTGACAATGGGAGTCAGCTCTAGTATGCTGCCCAGTTGGGGTACAGGGTCTGCACTTCTGTGTGCTGTAACTAATGTGGGGTAATGCTAGTTGTCTCTCTATTTCACCTGAAAGATACCAAGGGGCAGAGAGAGGGAGGACATCTTTTCCTCACCCATGCCAGCTCATGGCAGATGAGGAGGGGTGGGGTCAGCTCTCCTGCTCTCATGACTCATCTGCATCCCTGAACACAGGCTCACCTCTAGTGTGCTTTCCAGGTGAAGTATATGCCTATGATGAGTGGTGGAGCCATCTTTCCTGAGGGGCAGGACCAGCGATCCTTCCTAGGGCCAGTGGTGAGTGGGGAAGGCTCAGCACAGCATGGTTCCAATGACCTCCATGCTAAAATGGGCCATGGACATTACCACAGACCCCAGCTGCAGCAGGACCATGGACGCAGGCACGGCCCTCAGCAGCAGCTGCTCCGTCCGGACGCTACCATGGCCCCAGTGGCAGCATTGGCCACTCATATCAGCATAGCCCTAACAGCAGGACGGCCCCTGGGCACCTACATGGTCCCAGGTGGCTGGTCAGATTCTGTGCATCCACAGAACCCTTGTTGGCAACTGGAGCCATGGACACCACTCCCCAAACCCTGGCCTTCACAGAGCTATGGAACTAGACATGTCATTAGGCAGTGCCCGTCCCTGGACATCTACATGGCTCTAGGTGGTAGCACTGGCTACTCAGATCAGCATTGCCCTGGGCATGGTCCTCAGACACCAATATGACCCAAAGTGACTAGCTAACCCCAGTCATCCATGTGGTCCTTGGTGACAACTGGAGCCACAGACCTTAAACTCAGACCCCGACTGCTTTAGCCCTCTGCAGTAGCACTGGACTGGATGACACCATTACCCAGGGTGACAGTACAGGCACTTTTATCAGGATATCCCTATTGGTAGCATGGCCCTCAGATGCCCTTGTGGCCACAGGCTATGGCCCAGACCCCCTTGTCATCTATGTGGCCTTTGGTGGGAACATGGGCCATGGACATCACTATAGACACTGGCTTTGTAGGATAATAGACCCAGGCTAGGCAGTAGCCTGGGCCCAGGAGTCACCAAGATACCAGATAGCAGTGCAGGCCACTAGGACCAGCATGGCCTCCGCAGCATTGTGGCCTCAGACACCAACATGGCCCCTTTGATGGTCTTAAGAGGCACCAACACCAGCACAGACCCTGGATGCAGCAGGCCCAGACATGGCCCTGGTGCAGGCTATACCCTGGCCACAGTTGGCAGGGCATCTATATGGGCGCCTGTGGCAACATGGGAAAGGGCCCCCAACACAGATCCTGACCCCACCCAAAGCCCCTTGCAGCATGGCCTGTAAAACAGATATTACTTTAGGTGACTGGCTAACAAATAATGACACAGAACTTATTATTAATTAGGGAAGCTCAGCCTTAGCTTAGGCTTGTCCCACTAGCTCTGGCAGTGTAAACTAACCTGCTTTTATTAGTCTATGTTTTACCATGTGGCTTTTACCTTTCTTTCATTACGTGTGCCTGACTCCCTCCATATCTCTTTGGCATCTCCCGTGAGCCCGGACTCTCCTCCTCTTCCTTTATCTCCCCAAGTAATCCCACCTATGATCCTGCCTAGCTGCTGGCTGTCCAGATTTTTATTACACCAATTACAACACACCTTCACACAGTGTATGTATGCTGGAATTAAACCCAGGTCCTCTGGAAGAGAAGTCAGTGCTCTTAACCACTAATTTGTCTCTTCAGCGCTCAGTGCAGTAACTAGTAATACTACAGGATTGAAATGAGGAGATACATGGGACAACGGAGCTGCTCCCCTTACCCCACTCTGTGTGAGTGTGTGTGTGTGTGTGTGTGTGTGTGTGTGTGGGGGTGTGTATGTCTGTATTCATTCCAGCACTGATGTTTATAGTGAGTAGTACATTTTAGGACTATTCATATAATTCAAAGGTAGACCTTATTCCAGCACTGATGTTTATGGTGAGTAGTATATTTCAGGCATATTTATAGAACACAAAGGTAGACCTGTAGATTTAAACAAGTAAAGTAATTCCATAGTGCATATTTCAAAAGGAGTCTTTCTTTCAGTAGAGCCCTCAGAGGTTGAAGGATGTTTTGGTTATAAAGACAATATTAGTAAGTGTGTCATACATGACTGAATTGTCATGGTAAAGATACATTGCCTGAAGATCCGGGGATAGTGTAGAAATGTCTGGACACACCGGGTTAAAAACTTCAGTCAGGAGTATGCGTGCTCATAACTTAAACTTAAAAGATGGGCAGGCAGCAACTTCCTCAAAGTGTGCCTTTAACAAAATCAGAGGAGTGTCTCTTGGGGGACATGGGACTTTATTAGTCTCTTCTCACATGCCTGTTTTGTGAACGCTAAGTTGTCACTTTTATGTTTCAAGTGTAGATAAGAATTCAGAGACTGAGTGACTACAAAGACATTCCCAAGTAAAAGGGCAAAGTTGAGTCTTTATTTTGTTTTTAAGACAGAGTGAAATGAAGAACCAACTCATGGAAAGTTACAGAAGCCTAACAAACATGGTATAATTGGCCTGTAGAGATTGTATCTCTGAGGAGGAAAGTTCCTTCGTCCAAAACAGCCCTCACCTGCTGTGGGACTCCTGTGTTGGGGCTGGCTGAGTGAAGATGGGACAAGCAGCATGGAGCCAGGGTCTGGATATCACCCAGCCTCTCTCTGCTTGCTGATGCCTCTGACGTTTGGACTAAAATTTGTTGCTAAAGAGCTGCAGGTCAAGCTCTGATAGCCTGCTACAGAAGAAAAGTCCTTTCAGATAGGTCTGAGACCACAGGCATCAGACTTTGACCACCTACACAGAAAACAGACTGCTGACATAGGATGGTTTTGGATCTGCCTAAAGGAAGCACAGGTTTAATCTGCCCTGATTCCTGGGGAAAGAGAAGGATAGCTTTTGGGGAAGGAAGGACAGGGTTACCTCTCTTCTAACAAGTTTTTCTCCAAGAAGCGGGGAGGGAGGATAATGTGACTAATTGTAACAATGCCTGAAGACTTCCAGCTATGGACCTCAGCACATTGAGACACCCCAATATTCTACAGCGATGCTTGTCTGGATGGAGCTTCATCTGAACAGTAGGCTCCATGTTTAATAGATGTCACAGCGGAGCAGATTCACACAAGCATAGGTCTAAGGTACTGGTAATGGGCGTGTGTTAAGTGAGCACATGACCTATCTGGTTGGGACAACTGTGTCTGTCTCACGTTTTCTTCTGAAATGTCAGAGTAATATGAGATTGAAGAGGCTTTTCCCAGGTCGTGGGACTTTTGTTACCCACACGTGACTTTAATAAAACGAACAAACGGTTACTAAGAGCTCCTGAGTCAGTTTCTGAACACAGAACCCTCAAGGCTCAGAAATACAAGAACATCATCAAGATTAGAAGGTTTGGGTTGTTATGGACCAGTTGGATTGGTATCCTCTGACTGACTGCCTCGGTTACAGTCCAGAGAGAATGGAAAAGCTTGAGAGAAGACAGGTGTTTGAGTATCTGAGGCACTTGACTGTTTTAGAAGAAAATGAGAGCGAAGGAGCTGGGTGTCTGGAGAATGCCTACAATCCTTGATTAGACACAAAGAAGGGAGTTTGATTCTAGCCTGGGAAACACAATTGTGTGTGTTTTCTGCCTGTCTCCTATAATAAGGTAATGCCACTGAATACAAGAGTCATCCTGTGTTCCGAGTGTGTTCATGACTGAGTGTGGTGAATTGCAGATAAATAAGTTTGGGAAATTTAACTTGGGGGCAGACAAAGAGTCCAGAGGCATTTGCATATACACCCTTCATCTGTGAACAAATTAAGTTTGAGTAAACATTACCATATGGAAGTTATATAACTATGAGTGAGAGACAGAGAATGGAAGAGAGGTAGGGGAGAAAGAATAAAGGTAGGGTGAAGAAGCAGATATAATCAGCAGCCATATCAATCAGCTAACTCAAGTGAGTTTTTGTCCATCTCTCTTAGTTACCCTCTCAATCCTAACTCTTAGCAGACAGGAAACATAAACAGCCAGTGGGAATGTTTTGCCAGATTTCCATAGTCTCAAGGTTATAGTAATTATTTTCATGGTCTCATGGTTTTAGGTAATGATTTCCGTGGTCCCATGGTTATAGGTAATATTTGTGGTAGGTGTTAGATATTACACTTATGAGAAGCTAGCTAATGCGTTTGTGAATTGGACTTGTGTCTTCACAGATGTACTCTACTGTTAACCTTTTCTTTGCCACTCTTCTGGAGGAAGAACACTACACTGGGAATTATTCCCTTGAGTCTTCTAAGGGATAGAGACAATCCTGAAGATTTTAAAGATGGGAAAGAGTCACACAGGTTTTACTTTTAAAATTTTACTAACTCTGAAATAAATAGCAATTTTTGGTATTCCCTTCCAACTCAAAAAAATCTATTCACACTTTCTATTTTCTAAATTGAAATTCAAAATTCTTGAGTAAATGAAGAGAAAAATTGAGTACCACATTATTTTTTTAGCATTGGAGAACACAGCAATAAAATTGTAAATTAACAGAAGAATGTTCATAACTGTTAAGGTGTGGGTTCTGGGAAACTGACATTCAAAACTGTATGGAAAGGAGAGAGAGTGAAGGTTTATGGTTACACTTTTTAATTGAAACATGCAAGCATCTTATACTTAGGGAGGTTCTGGGAAGAGCTTTGCTTAGGATCTGATATTTATTGTTATGTAACTTGGGCTTTGTTCTCAGGGATCTAATGGGCAAGGAAAACCAGACATGGGTGGGTGAGTTCTTGCTCCTGGGGTTGTCAAGCGACTGGCGGAACTCAGGTCTCCTTGTTTGTGCTGTTTCTGGCCATGTACTTGCTGACCGTCCTGGGAAACCTACTCATCATCATCCTCATCGTGCTGGACAGTAGGCTCCATACACCCATGTACTTTTTCCTCGGCATCCTGTCATTTGTGGACATCTGTTACACCAACAGTACGGTCCCCCAGATGCTCGTTCACTTCCTGTCAGCCTGGAAGTCCATCCCGTTTCACAGATGTGTGCTGCAGCTGTATATCTCCCTGGCGATGGGTAGCACGGAGTTCTTTCTGCTAGGCGCCATGGCCTACGACCGCTACGTGGCTATGTGCCATCCTCTGCATTACACGGTCATTATGCATGGAGAGCTGTGTCTGGGGCTGGCTTCGGCCAGTCTAGCTGCTGGGCTCACAAATTCACTAGTGCAGACCCTCATGATCTTCCAGTTACCCCTGTGTCGTAAGGTCGTCGATCACTTTGCCTGTGAGATTCTGGCTGTGCTGAGGCTGGCTTGTGTGGACATCTCGCTCAACAAGGTCATGGTGGCCATCTCGGGTTTTCTGGTGATTATGCTCCCCTGCGTCCTGGTGCTCTTTTCCTACGCTCACATAGTCGCCACCATTCTTCGCATTCGCTCTTCCCAGGGGAGACGCAAAGCCGTTGGGACTTGCGCCTCTCACCTCACGGTGGTTTCTATGTGCTTTGGAACAGCCATCTTTACATACTTGAGGCCTGTGGGCACATCCTCAGCTGGGCAGGAGAAGATGGTTGCTCTCTTCTATGCTGTTGTGACCCCAATGCTCAACCCCTCATCTACAGCTTGAGGAACAACGACGTGATTGGGGCTTTGAAAAGAGCATTAGAGAAACCAAAGGAAAAGAAATAGATGAGAATGATTTCTTCTCTCCAACAGTCCACCAAAACACATCCCAGATAAGTAGGAAATGATTAATATTCACTTTCTTCCTAAATTTTCTTTTGGTGTGGCTTATATTTTTGTAACATGTTGTAGTTTTAACTACCTATTGGTAAACCGAAAACAAAAATCAGAAACCAACAAAAATGCCCTTCATTCTTAGTTCATATTCTGGTTCTAATCATCAAGTAGACTGTAATCTTCTTGGGTAAAGGTATGTAGATTTTTACCTCACGTGTTTCCGGCACATTAGAAATTCAATTGAATTCCTGCTGATTGATAATCCATTTAGTACATTCTTCACAGTTTCAGGTGACTTTCTGAACTATTACAGAGGGAATACTTGTTCAGTTTAAGGGTGTTACAAAATAAGTTGTTTATTAAAGTCTCAGGTAAAATGTGAGCATGAAGTTCCTCCTTCTTTAACAGAGGGTTACGGAAAGTGTTAGATGCTGGGAGAGAGTGTGTCAGTTTTCTCTGAGTGCAGGCCCAGGTAAGTGAAACACACTCCGTGGAAGGCCACACTTCCAAGAATAAATGAGCAGTATAAATTGGACTTGAGGAGTATGGCAAAAAGAAAAGAATTCATAAAACTGGGTTGGTAGAAAAGAGGAGATATATCTTGAAAGATTTGTGGGAGAGGTGATTAAAACATATGATAAAAAAGTCTCAAAGAACTAATAAAAATTATAGTAAATCTAAGTTGTATATTTAATAGTTAAGACTTCTCTATTCTTGCCAGGCATTGGTGGCACACGCCTTTAATCCTAGCACTAGGGAGGCAGAGGCAGGTGGATCTCTGTGAGTTCAAGGTGAGCCTGGTCTACAGAGCGTGTTCCAGGACAGCCTCCAAAAACAATACAGAGAAACCTTGTCTCTAAAAAAACCAAAAAAGAAAAAGACTCCTCTATTCTATAGATGTTTTTTTGCACAAGTCCTTTGTTAGTTTTTATAAATTAACAAATTGTTTTTATTACATTATTTTCATTTTTCTCTTGCCATCTGGGAAGCCATTCAACATGTCTATTGTAGTAGCTGTGTATGAAATTGTATATACATAATTTACTATTTCATTGTTTATACTAGTTTTTATGCTTAGCTACATATTTTACAATTTACACATAGCTCTAGTCACATACCATATCGATGTAGGCTAACCCACCGTATTTCTATTATTTCAGCTCTCATTCTTGATGATATCCCCTCAACTCACTAACACCATGACAATAACACATGAAAATTTCTTCAGGGCACACACACAGGAATCAAGTTGCTAGAAGTTGGGAAATGCTATCCAGAATGGCATCTGAGGTCTGCACCCTTGATTCAGTGGATGTGATCTTTACACACGCTCAGCCTCACCAACACTTAGCGTGTTTTGAACTTTTACAGAGGGACTTGTTTATTACTGATTGCTCCTCTGCCCTGTCAGCTTGCACGCCATCCCCCAAATTAGGAGAGCCAGTCTGCAGCAAAGAGACATCTGAGTCAATTCCAGATAGATACTTCTAAGTCCTGTGTTTGGAGTGTGTGGTGCCTTTGACGAGGGGGTCTTAAAGTCAAGTTCTGGGAGGCAACCAAAGGCAGTGGCAATATCTATTATTATTCTGGGAGTCTCTTTCATTTCTCTGACCAAGAAATCAATGGTAGTTAGGCATCTCACCCCCAGATGAAGAGCTACAAGTTCTCAGTGTCTGCTGAGACAAGGAGAATCAGCCTCCTCAAGGGACAAGGTCCTGCAATGGTTGTCCTGCATTGGTTGTCCAATATCAACTGGTTAGCCCTAGAAATATGTAAATACTGTAAAAAACTAAGTAGAATTGATAGATTATGCACACACATATACTCGTGTGTGTGTGTGTGTGTGTATGTTTGTGGTGTGTGCGTGTGTGTCTGGGCATACATGAAGATATCATGGCATGTATCTGGAGGTTAGGGGACTTTAAGTGTCCATATTTATTTTATGGGCCAAGGTTATATAGTCAGACTTTCCTTTGGACCACCAACTCACAAATAATAGTGTGAGGACTTATTAATTATGAAAGCTTGGCCTGCAGCTTAGGCTTGTTCACAACTAGCCTTTATAACTTAAATAAATCCATTTATATATTAATCTACACTCCATCATGTGGCCTTGCCACTCTTCCATTGCACCTCCTGTTTTCTCGTCACATCTCCTGGTGTCTCTTTTATGCCTAGATTCATCCTCCCCTTCCTTTCTCTCCTTGGAAATCTCACCTATGCCTCCTGCCAAGCTATTGTCTATTAAGCTTTATATTACACCAATCACAGCAATATATTTTCACACAGTGTACAAGCATCTCACAACATTTCCCCTTTTGTCTAAATAAAAAAGAAAACTCTATACAATAAGAATGATTATCAGGTAAGGATTACATTCACAATGTCCAGTCTATCTGCATTTGGCAAATTCAGGAAAAAAAATTCCATTATCTATTCTATATCTTGGTGAGTTCAAAGTTTTATACCTAATTTGCTTTTTATCCTAACTCATATTCCATCCTAAAAATGTTTTTTCAGACCTTAAAACATCTTAGGGAAACAACTTAAGCTTTTATGTTTCTCAAAATTATAAACTTTTACGTCTCTTATGTAAGTTTCTTTTCTAAATTTCGTAATAACTGTCACTATAACCACTTGGTCTTCAACTCCACCAAAGACCAAAGGAGGATATACTATTACCTGAATAACCAGGAAGGGCAGAACAAGCAACCTCCAAAACTATAGAAATGACAGAAACAGCTGGCTGCATGTATGTCATCCAAGGTTCCTCTGCATTGTTGGGGCATCCATCTTTGGCCTACAGGCGGGGAATACCTGACACATTTTTTTTGTGAAGCAGGAAATTTTTGAAGGACTGTCCTACCTTGTATTGGCAAAGTACAGCAGTCACCTTATTTTGTGTCCTGCTTGTCAAATTTGGACAACATATTGTCGGCAGTCAAAGCAAGGGTAGTTTCTTGTCCAAGTGCTATCTTTGCCTCATTAAAATCAAACTCCATGTGGAGGTTCTTTGATACCTGTCATCCTCTTTTGAAGTGACTATCTTTTGAAGTAAATTGATGCTGCTAGGAGCAGACATGTCTCACTGTCATGAAACGCCTTATGTTATTAAAACATTTTAAGTGTCATATTTTGTAGGTCTTTGAAGTGTTTGAAGACTATCTATTTAGAATTACCTCTGTTTGCCCTGAAAACATACTGACCATAACTATAAGTTTCATTATAGACGACTAGCTACTAACCTATATTTCTTTGTTATATCAATTAAAATATTTGAGACTAGTAGTTGCTTTTTAGTTCAAAAGTAGATTCCCCAATCCACCCTTTGATTATATCATGTTTATAGTATACTCCCCCTTTTCTTTCAAAAAGAGATTCCTGAATATAATATCCTTTGTTCAGCTGTTTTACTGACCCTGACAAATAACAACTTACAATACCATCCCCCTAAATGATGACAAACATTCATAACTCATAGAGTGATCAAAAGCCACCCTCCCCACATCTTGGGAATGTGTGTATAGTGTTCTCTAGACTGCTTACTGTTGTCTGGATGTGATAGCTTCTTATCGGAGACCCTGAGAAAACTGAGATCATGGTAAAGTCTTGGGAGAGCTAGCTGTATTATTTTTTGTTTAATCTCTGTGTGATGGGAGACTGTAAGGTTTATCTGAAGTCTTGATTGGATAGTCTGTGAGGTTGCACCATTTCATCTAGCGGCTTCAAAGTTGTTCTGGATGCAGAATATAGAGGAAACTGAAACAGAGGCATAATGAGAGGCTGGATCACTTGGGCTACTTGTCTTTGTTGATGTCTGGTCCTTTATTCTGAAAAAAATAACACACAAACTTTTAAAGTAATACGTATATCGGCATTAACACAAGTATGGATTGTGAGATGTGCACAGGTCAGCTAACATTATTTTCTGTTTTATGTTTAAGAAGGTAAAAGGCACCTGTCAACTTTATAAGTCTGTTTGAACTGTGATCAAACCTCTGTCCATAACATAAGAAAGGATAGCATGTAATAAGTCATGAGGACTCTGTGGCCAACAAGATTTATCATGTCTCATCCAGTCTCAAAGCTGTTCCATGAAGCATGATCAGCATATTCATTGCCTATCTTGTAGTCTTTTCTGTCTTTCCCACACATCTGTAACCCAGACCCTCAGGAAGTCTTCCCTGATCAAATCTGATCTCTATTAACTTTGAGAAAATTTAAAACTTTTCAATTCCTGTGGAACCAAAAGCACAACCTCTCCCCGAGTGCAACACATTTTCTTACTTCCTTTCTGAAGTTAAGATAGTCTTAAAATATATAGGTTTGTTTAATTTAGCAGTTTCCATAATCCAATATCTCTCAGCAGCTATTGATTTTTGTTCATTAGCATTAAAAATTTGAAAGTCAACAGAGCACCACACAGGATCCAGACACCCTGTGTGTTTCCCATCTTTATGTGGCTTTTTTCTGTAATTTCACTTTACTCTCTCTTTGAAAGACTTCACTTTATTATTTTTTTCTAGGACTGTATATACCCATTTTTTACTGTACATTTAGAGGTTTCCTCAGCCTAGAGAGCTGTACTACGTGCCTGCAGACTACTCTGATTATGTGAGCAGGCTGAGTAACTCTCCACCAGTGTCTGGTTCTGTCCTGCTTGAGTCCATGAGAAGAAAGGCGATCCTTACACCCCCAGTACCAGCCAGTAGAAGCATTTGCCCTCCCTAGCTCTGAGAATTTGTTGAGCCGGTGCTATTTAGCATGCCAGCTGTTCTAGTGCTCACCATACAGCAACCACACCTCTGCAAGTTGCAAACACTGAGTTACTAGGAAGCCACGTCCGTGTGGGATTTTTGTTTGTTTCTTTGTTTTTAAGATTTCTCAGGCCCTATATGGAAATACATACCCAGAGGTTGGGTGCAATATGTAGTCAGACTTTCCTTTGGGCTGCCAGCTCACAAGTAGTGACATGGAGACTTGTTAATTATAAAAGTTCAGCCTATAGTTCCTAAGCAGCTCTTACCTTCTACCATGTGGCATCGCCTCTCTTTCATCTTCTACCTCCTGTTTCCTTTCCATGTCTCCTGATGTCTTTCACATGGCTAGGTTCATCCTCCTCTTCTTTTATTTCTGCAGGAAATCCTACCCCTACCTCCCACCATCTATTGGCCATTCAGCTTTTTGTTGTACCAATCATAGCAACGTATCTTCGCCCAGTGTACAGATGGCCCAAACAAGCTTGCCTGATATGGCCAGTAAGAAATTAAACCACTCAGGTTGGAAGAGCCACGACAAGACTGAAGCTGTGACAATTTTATGGAAGTAATCAATCAGATTTTTTTTTATCCCCTTGTCATCAGAAACAGAACACGGCAGCAATTGCCAGGATCGGTGCGGTTTTAGTTGCTAATATGCAACGATGCTTGAAAGCTATACAGGGCACACAAGATCAATGTTAACACAAGTTGTCCTGTAGAGTTCCCATGCTTGACTTCCAATGAACGTAACAAAGAAAGACAAAGTGACCTGAGCACTTCACTGCCTAAGAGAGTGCCTAGGTTTCTCAGGAACGGAAAGGCACATAGTGCCCCAGCCACTACTGACTCTAACCTGAGAAAAAGAATCTATGATGTATGGCTCTCAAGACAGCTGGGATGGGCCAACTTCATGATTCCAAGCAGCTATTTCCTTGTTTTTAATTTTATAGCATGCAGGTCAATCTTCAACGCAGATATGGATTAGGAAATTGATCTCAAGGCTACAATGCTTCCCAGTATAACCAACAAAAGAGACCCGGAGACAAACATTCCTGTGGACTGTAGTTTAGAAGTCCAGTTGAGAGAGAAAACATAATGAATAATGACGATTGCCAGGTTTTGTGCAGCGATGGAGGAGGGTAATTTATCTAACTTTGAATGTTGGACGGTGAATCTTTCATTATGCTTTGCCTGAACATCAATATCCAAATTATCCTGTGACTGTGTCTGCCTGGGAAACAATATGATTAGCAGTGGTGGTTCCCAAGTACTCAGAGTCACTGACATAAGCAGACATGCTACTCCCTTTCTCGTTAACAAAGCAAAGCACAGGTAGATCAGGTTGTGTTTCAGCAGTAACACAAATGCATTCAAAGGGGACATCATAGCAAGAACAGCAAAAATGCAATCATGCCCTTCCACTGAGATTTCACCCAGTTCTTTCCTCTGTCACTAGTTTTCTTCATCTGAGTCATTGCTGGTATATAGACTCTGTTCTTCATGGCTCAACAACTCTGTCACTCCATTCTCTTCATTGTTCTTTCTTTTTTTGGGGGTGGCACGGGGGAGCCTCTACAGATGCTTTAGAAACTCATCATCCATCCTCCACAGGTCGAGTCAGACTTTCAGATAACCATACTGACCTCAGCACTCTGAAGAGAAAGTACAAATATAGCCCTAGCTCCAGTGAATTGCTGGTGTCAGGCCATTCAACTGGCCAGACATAACATCTTTCCAAAGGACAGTGACCCTGAGTTGTTCTGGAGCAACCCTCAAACATTTTTGAGTGGTAAGGCCATCTTTGCCCAAATTTAAAATGTTTAAAGTATATGAAATAGAAAATAAAATATTGTAAGGAGTATCCATGCTACTCTACTCCCTCTCCTTTATTTTTAAGGGTATCCATTACCTATTTAAGCAAAAGACTGACCCTAAGTGTTATATGGGAATCTTGTATATAGGTTAAATCAAACTGTTGGCAAAATTCCAGAAAAGACTTGGCAGTGTACTCAGAAGCATTGTTAGTTCTTAATATTTTATAGGTGTCTAAAATAGTAAGAGCTCTGAGTAAAAAGGTAATAACATCCCTAATTGTTTCTCCTGATAGAAGAACAGCAAAAATGAGCAAAGACTAACAGTCTGCAATGACTTTAGCATACTTTAATTGTTTTATCATTACAAATTTAAATACAAATTTAAAGAATTAATCCAAATTTTATTTTTGTAAACAAACCTTTGAGCATTTTTAATTTTTGTATTAGGCAGAATATCATTCATATGATGTATAATAAAAGCAAGAGGAAACAATTTCCTCACTCTCTTTAAAGCAGTAGCAACAAATGTTTGATGTAAAGTTGAACTATTTGTCATCGCTAGTTTTTTGTAGTTGTTGAATGGCTGCCAATAATTGAGGCATTGTCTGCCCTTGGAGGGCTGTAGCTAGAATTAACCCTTGTGGGTGTAATCATTAATGTCTCCTTTCTTTTGAAAGGAATGGATAGCAATCTGGCACGTAGCATTAACTACCTATGCCAGTTGTCTAACAATAATTACTTTTGCCTCCTCATCAACCATGAGGCATTTGACCACCTGCAAGTAAACATACATCTCAGGAGGACATGTAATCTGTTGTTGAGCATCACTACATATGCCTTCTATTAACATTTCAAAAGTTATGGGCATGTTTCTTTGCTGATTCTAACAGCTTGGTCCTCACATCTTTCTGAATAATCAGCCCTCCACAGTATCCACAGTAAATACTCACTCCCAGTAAGACAAGCTTTTGCTAAGATGCTCCAATAAGCTTCCCTCTCCCAAACAGAATCAAGCAGAGATGATGGGAAACGAGTAGTAGTTGGTCCATACTGAGCAGAAGCCTGCTTCAGATCCTTAAGAGTCTTACCTGAAATGGGTGCATAGTTTCTAACTTGCTGTCCTGGGCTGTTAGAATTGGGCTTTAACTCGGCAGGAAAAGAGAAAACCATTCTGAGTCTTCTCCAGTCTCTTAGCCTGCATCCAAAAAGTCTCTTGTCTGGGAGACCCACAACTTGACTTAAAAGGAGTTGGTTTGATTCTCATACGGGGTGCGAGAAACCTCCCTAAGAACCTCAGAAAGAGATGAAGTGAAGCAATGGATAAAAGTTCCCATGCTGTCAGGAGCTGCACTTGATGGGTAGGGTTTAGGAGCAGAGCAATTCAGAGCTGAAGGGAGGGTGGTGGGCGGGATGGGGGAGGGGGGCGCAGCAAAAGCAGCACAAGGAAGAGGAAAAAAGTCAACTTTATCACATAGAGAGAAACTACATGATATCTCTTCAAGCTCTAATCTTTCTTTTATTTCCACTGTTAATTCTCCCCCCTCCAATCATTTTGATTTTTAACTGTCATTTTTATCTACGACTGTTTTTATTCCTAGGCTGAAAAGCATCACTAGTAATTTTTTCTGCTCCCCTTGCATCTACTTCTACCTGAATTGCTCTTCATAACCGAGACCAAGTTCTGGGATCCAGGATCCCTCTTTAGGGAAAGAAGGCTGAAGTTCACTAATGAACCACAGGAACTTCATCAACTGATGGAGTCCCGTTTTAACTCCTTCCACCATCGGCTAAATTTATAGAAGTTCTGCAAACAAATGCTGCTCCTTTGAATCTGCCTGCCCCATCTTTTTAACCTCTAAATAATTCTCCTATCTTACTACACTTGTGTGCCTACAATTTCCCAGAGTTCACCATCTTTAACCATTTTTTCTATTTCTTTCTTTCTTGCTTTCTTTCTTCTTCTTCTTCTTCTTCTTCTTGTTCTTCTTGTTCTTCTTGTTCTTCTCCTCCTCCTCCTCCTCCTCCTCCTCCTCCTCCTCCTCCTTCCTCCTTCTTCTCCTCCTTCTTCTTCTTCTTCTTCTTCTTCTTCTTCTTCTTCTTCTTCTTCTTCTTCTTCTCCTCCTCTCTCCTCCTTCTTCTTCTTCATTTCCATATTTCACATCCCTGTCTGTGTTAAGTGCTGACTTATGGGGCCAAGGTTACCTGCTAAGGCAGGTGAGAAATTAAACCAGGCTTGGATTGGAAGGGCCACAGCAAGACTGAAACTGTGACAACTTTATTGAAACAATCAGACATTTTATCCCCGTATTATCAGAAACAGAACATGGTGTCAATTGCCAGGATCAATGCAGTTTTAGTTGCCAGGATACAGCAATGTTTGCAAGCTATACAGGGTACAACAAGATTAATGTTGACACCAGCTGTCCTTGACTTCTGAGGGGACATGCAGAGAAACACAAGGTTCCCTGAAACACTTCACTGCCTGAGAGAGTGCCGTGGTTTCTCAGAAACTGAAAGGCAAGTAGGGTCCTGGGATCCATGGACTCTAACCTGAAAAAATCTAGGATGGATGTCTCTCAAGACAGCTGGGCCAGGCTGACCTCACAATTTTCTGCAGAGGACAACTTTGTGAAGTTGATTCTCTTCATCCACCTTGTTTCAAAAGGCTGTTGTGTATTTTTTAAAATCACTCTGCATACTCTGGGCCTGCTGGTCCATGAGCTTCACAGAGATTTTCTTGTCTCTGTCTCTCATCTCTTTGTAAAAGGTTTGTGTTACAGGTGCAAGCTGCTGCTGCTGCTTTTTTCTGGGTTCCAGGGATTGAACCCCAGTTATCAGTCTTGTGTGGTGAGCACTCTTATCGTTTGGCTCATATTATTGGTCCCAGTACACACTTTGGAAAGCTACACCAATTTAGTTGATTTTAAATTTTTTAATGAAAGAAAAGACAGAGAGGATACAAAACACAGTTCTCAAGTTAGATGGAATGAGAGATAATTTGTTCTTCAACTAAATATGAGTGGCCACATAGGTCTAGGTCAAGCTAAATAACATGATCCAATGTGGAAACAATTTCATGAAGTTTTATACTGATAGACAAAACGTAAGTCATAATTCAAGAGCTTTAAAAAATACAGTGTTTATCCTTGTGCACAAATGGACACTGGGACCCAATTCCCCATAGAAGGATGCTCTCTCAGCCTAGACACCTGGATTTGGATTCTCTTAGAAAACAACCAAGAGTAGTCGATCTAGGTCATGTGTAATTTCCTTTGATAATCTTTTTAAAGACGCCTCCAATTTCATTGTGCCGGCATTAGTAACCATTCCTATCACTAGTGTCAAGCTCTCCCTCTTTCTACATCCTAGCCAAATATTTGCTAAATAATGTTTTCAAGTGATTGTCATGCTAACTGGGGTGAGATGGAAATCTCGATGTAGTTTTTATCTGCATTTTTCTGATGGATGGTGAAGTTGACTGTTTTTATGTTTATTGGTTATTTTTATTCTACCTTTTGAGAACTGTCTGTTAATTGCATCATCCCATTTATTAATTGCATTGTTTGATTTCTTTTTAGTTTTGAAAAGTTCTTTGCATAGTCCAATTATTAATCCCATGTGTGATATAGAGCTGAAATTATTTTAATTCCACTTTGTAGGCTCTCAATTTATTTCATTAATGGCTTAGTTTTCCAGATAGAAGACTTGTAATTTTACGAGGCCCCTTTTGTTAATTGCTGGCCTTGTTTATTGTATGACTAGAGTCTTTCTATAACCACTAAATTTTGGCAAACGAAAAAGAGATGGCATGATAAATTCACACAGTAAAGAAAGTATATAAATATATTTAAGTGTTTTAGGTAAGATGTCACAGGTACTTTGGAAATAGGGAGACATTTTTCTACCCCACCCCATCTATTGTCTTTCCCGTTGGTCTCCTTCCCTTCCTTCTCTGTTCATGACGTTAGACTGACTGACAGGATCTGCTATGTCTTTCTCCAGATTCAGCACGAGTGCAATGGTTAGTGTAAGGAATTTGACAGATGTGGTGACAGAACCCAAAACATAAAGAGCAGACCAAGAGAATGCATCATATTATGAGGGATAAGATTAAAATGACCCATGGTATGACCCATTCTCACGATTATCTAGTTATTCACAGAGAACAGATAGATGGCCTCATGAGTTCCCCAAACTGGACCTGCTAGACAAAGGAGAGTGGAGATGGTTGGTCTGGAATGAGGAAGTACGGGTTTACTCACATCTCACCAATTGGGATAGACTGTGAACCATCCAGAATGAAAACACTCAAGAACAGAGGTTGATCCCTTGAGAAATTAAATTTTGGCAAGTCCCTCACCCCTGCTCCAGGGACAAGGACAGCAAACTACCTTTTGCAAAGTTGAAATGCTTAGGGTGTTAGGGTGCAGAAGTAGTCAGATATGGGAGGAGGGGGAAGAAGAGAGGTCTAATAAACAGAGCATAATTGGCCCCTAGATGTTTCCTTCCTAAAGTTTGAGAAAGGTACCTGTTCCAAAGTCCCTGTCTTCAAATTTCAAACATTCTCAGCTTTGCCACCTTTCAAAGGCAGAGGGCAGCCTGCTGAGCTCTCCAAAGGTGAGTTGGGAAATTTTTGTTTGTTTCACGTTCTTATAATAAGCATCATCTCGAAAAATTGATTTGCTGAAGCCCATAGCCTCCTTTCTATTCAAGTCTGAAAGTACGGTGTCTTGATAGAACAGTCCCCAGTCCAGATTGTTCCTCAGAAGATAGATTCTAGTTCCTCAAGACAGGAAGCAATATTTTTCTCATGATGCAAAGGTTCCCAGGCTTCGACAGGTTTGAGCCTCTCAATAGTCAACTCTCTCTGAAAACGTTTTTGACAGCTGCCCAGTCTGAGTTGATCAGAATGCCACGTAGTTAATTCCTCTACGTATAGTGTCTACCCTTTTATGTTGAAGTGCTACTTAGTCGGTACAGTTTTTAAAATATTCTTACATTTTCTAGAAATACAGCAGATTTGTATGGCATATATATGCAAAAATACCTTATATATATATATATGTGTGTGTGTGTGTGTGTGTGTGTGTGTGTAACTATCTTATGCAGATTCTCTGCAATTAAACTTTAGGGGAAGACAAATTAGAACATAGATAATTTAGAAGTCTTGGAACACAGCAGGTCCTGTTATGGGCACGGATGGTTTGATGGAACCATGGTTTCTATGACTGTTATCGGAGGAGACAGAAGACACCCTCACACACACACACATATGTGACAAATGACATATAGCAGTATTCACTACCAGTAATATTTAGGAAAAGGCAAATTAAAACGGTGACATGTTACTACTTAACTACTAAAGTCGTTAAGATACAACATTGGCTAAGTGGTAAGTGCTATTAAGACTACAGAGGACTTGAACTTTTCACATTTTGACTGCTGTGAGTAAAATGTTAGAGGAACACTGGCAGATTCTTATACAAGTAGGCACATATTTACTATTCGACACAAGAGTTGTACTGTTAGGTGTTTGTTACACAGAAGTGAAAGCCAGGTTTACACATTAACTTCTCCATGAGCGTTCATAGTAGGGGTTGTTTTATTTTGTAAAAGCAAAACTTATGAACAATAAATTCCAATAAACAAACCTTGATGCATCTGTCCTGTCTCTACAGAGGAACACTACTCAGCAGAAAAAAATGTAGTTGTGTTACACTTTATAAATACTACATAATATTGTGTATTTGTATATAATATTCACACATACATATAGGCCAGTTAACATAGTTATAATCTAGTAATTAAAAAATCTGTGTGTATGCATAGAAAGAACTGCAGCTCTAGAAACCGTGAGAATATTTTACACGGCCCAGAAATATGTTCCCCCACAAACACTATTGAACCTTTCCTTAATCCATTGTTTTGAAACCTAACATGGTTCCTCGGTGAAATTTGTGTCAGCCCATGCCATACCGCAGTCATCTTGGCTTTCTTCTTCTTCTTCCTCTTCCTCCTGCTCCTGTCCTTCTTCCTCCTCCTCTCCATCCTTCTTTCTTCCTCCTTCTCTACCCTCCCCTCCACCTCAGCCGCCCACTTCTTCCCCCTTCCTCCCCATCTTTCCCCTTCCCTCCTCCTTCTTCCCCTTCCTCCCCTTCTCCACCCTTCCTCCTCTCCTCTCTGTCTCCTTCCTTCCTCTCCCCACTCCCCTCCCCACCCCATCGTCCCTTCATCCTCTCCTACTGTCTGAAAATCACATCACCCGTGAGTAGCACACAGAATGACAGGAGATTTAGTAAAAGTTGCTTTCTTACTAAAAATTATCAGTTTCGATCTTTCACAGTTGGTAATGCAGAAAAACTGAAGATATAAATAAGAAGGAAGAGAGTCAGAACTTTTTCTTGATGAGATTGTTTTCAGCTATGGGTGAGAATTAAGTGTATTAGTTACTTTCTTTTTTCTGCTACTGGAAGAAACAAAGGAACTTAAGGCTGAAAATGGCCAAAATAAATCAAAACAGGGGAATATTATAATGATCAGAAACATTCCCAGAGACTCTGGGGAAAACCAAGTTGCAACAAGCTGGATGTGAAGACTGTTGGCCAGGAGGTCTTCAACAATTTCTTAATGTGCTGAATTTGTTTAATGTTTATTCATATGAGAAACTGGCCCAGAACACTTTAAGACTTTATCTTGTTCACACTGTAGTCTGTGTGTGTATTGCTAATGAAGGTCAGATTTCCTACTGTCAAAAAATACTCTTACATTTTCAATGTTATTTTCACTTGTAAGTTCACTTAATAGTGTCGTGGATGTTATTGCTGTTATTACAACATACGTTTAAACTTTGGGAGATTTTTTTTAATCAAATCTTGATTTAATACGTATGAAAGCAGATCTCTTGCCATTGTAGGGGAACACCTACTTGTGCATATGCCATCAATCCGATGGAAAGAGTATTCTTAAGTAAAGAGAAAAACACAAAGCCTGTCACGGTCACATTAAAGCATGGATGCCAGTCCTTGAGTGCCTCAAGAATGAGAGATGAGCTTTAGACCCAAGACCTACATATATTCTTAAGATGGGTTTCATGGTCCACACTTGTAATCCTAGTGCTTGGGAAGCAGAGGCAAATGGTTGTTGGGGTAGCTCACTGGCCAGACAGCCTAGCACAGTATATGAACTTCGGGTTTCAGTAACAAACTGTGAGAAAAACAAGTTGAGCTGCACTGGAGGACCAAAATCTGAGGCTGCTCTCTGGCCTCCTCAAACATATAGACACACATCAGTCTGTACACATGTACACAGAGACATAAGAACTACATGTATTTCTACTTGAAATAAAATGTGGTTTGGCCACTATTATGACTGTGTTCTACTTAATGCTCATTCTCTAAATATTCTGGCGACAAAAAATGGAACAAAATGATAATTTACCAGCTAGACAGGTGCTGGACAGGGTGGTGGGGTTGATAGCCACAGAGGCAGAGGACTGCATCGTATTTTTCCAATCACACCCACTCCCTGTCCTTTGATTGTATTCTCCATGTGTTTTACTCAGTCTTTCTGCTTTGATCTGTGTTTAGCTTTTTACAAATTTGTTCTAAAGGCTTGGAGTGAAGTGATATGTACATATGATGCAATGCCCTTGGAGGTCAGAAGAGGGAGTTGGATTCTCTGTTGGAGCTGGTGTAGCCCATAGTCCGGAGCCAGCATGGGGGTGCTTGGAACCAAATTCAGTCTTCTGTGAGAACAGCAAGTTGTTTTGACCTATTAACCATCTCTCCAGCTACTGATGAGGTCTACCTTTTGGTAGGGAATTTTAGGGTTTCTGAAATGATGGTGAAGAAAAAGAATTTCACATGCTCACTTGACTCTGAGGTTCCCGGTATACAAAACTCGGGATCTTTGATCTCTATGCTCAAGCAATAAGTCACTGGGAAATACATTCTCATGATTACCCTATTGAGCAAAGGCAACGTGGCTTTAAATGCAAATTTCCTCCTTTTGAAAAAAATGGTTTTTTTGCGGTAGTTGAAGAAACATTGCTTGTTTGGTTGTTGCTATATTTTAATCCCTTTAATTCCAAGTTGTAGGAGCGTAAATAATATAAACAAATGAGCAACTGAGAATTCTTTTTATATTTTTATTAACAGGGTTTGACCTTCAACAGTTTCATGTAAGCATGCCATGCTTTCTGATGACTGTCTCTACTCCATTGCTTATCTCTCTCCTACCCCTTCAGGCCCCTCTTTCCCCTATAAATCCGGTTGCCATACTCATGACTTTGGGTTCTGTTTCAGGTCCTACAGAGTTTGATTAGTGTCTGTGCATGATCACAGGTTTGGAATTATCCATCAAAGCTTGAGGGCTTGCCAGTAGGTGGTTATAAGCTCCCCATCTCCAAATGTCTGTTAGTTGTCAGTAGTTCAATGGTATGTGGTAGGGGCCCTTGAGCCTCCTCTGCATTCATAGCTAACTGAAGGTGGGTGGGGCTGCCTAGTCTGAACCAAGTACCAGCATGCAACTATTGTGAGTTTCAGGGCTACAATGATCTTACTGTGCTTAGAAAATGGCATTTTGTAACCCTTCTCCCCACCTTCCAACTCTTATTTTCTCTCCGTATCATCTTTTGCAATATTCCCAAACCCTGAACGACTGGTATAAATGTCTTGTTGAGGACTAAATCATCAAAGGTTCCTTATTCTCAGCATCTTGTGCAGTCACGGGCCTACATTCACCTCCATTAACTGGGAAGAGAGGCTTCTCGGGCAAAGGCAAAGACTAGCCTTTGTCAAATCACACAGATGCTGCAAGGAGGTTTGGCTCTCTATCAGTTTAGCCAAGTAGCAGCAATAAAGATCCCCGCTAGGGCCTACGACCTCCTCAGTCATGAGTTGTCCATCAGACTTATAGCACCAAGCAAGTATTCCCTCTTGCGGAACGGCCCTCAGATCCAATTATTGTTTATATGTGTGTGCCCCCTGTGTATAAAAACCTCCAAGCACTGATGCCTCGGTTACATATGAAGTCTTGGTAGACGTGACTGATGGTTTGTTATAGTAGGTCTAACCCACAATAGAGGGAGAATTGTTGCTATTCCTTTAAAGAACAGGCCAAACACTTTTCATGTTATTTGTCCTACACTGGTATAGTTTATGCTTTATTTGTGTTTTAAGCTATTGTTTCAATCCTATGGCAAAACTGTAAGCAAAAATAAATGTATTAACTCCATGCTTGTAGCAATATTTGCTCATATATCTCTGTTTAATGGAGAGTAAAAGAATCCTAAAATGGCAGAACTGCAGATGTCTGTAGCCATTCTCTCATGAGGGAAAGATAGCATAAAGGGAAATCTCATTCCCCCACTAAAGAAATCCACTTCAAAACTTTAGATGTAAACAAATGGCCCTAGAAAGGTTAGATGTAATTAATTTGGGGGAAAGTTCTCCTGATCATCAAGTAGACCTAAAAGCAGGCCTCGACACACATGTTCTGAAACTCTTAGAGAATTGAGCCATTTGTAAAGAACAAGGCAGGCTAGAAGGATGGATGAGTTTTGCATCAAGCTGCATTTTGTAGTTTGGTATCTTCAGCAGCTGATGAATCTCTCAAAAGTATTAGAGTGGCAAGAACAGATTTAGGTCATCATGAGAAAACATTGTAAGCATTAGTAGCCTTTATTTTTAGGAGGGTTTCCAAGACTAAGAACATCTCTAACTAGTACAACAGTTTTAGAGTAAATCACCTTTGATCTTGTGTTAAAATGTGTTGGATTTTTTTATTTAAGTTTAAATGTAAAGAGAAGATGTAACAGAAGTTTATAAGGAAGGAGTGGCCCATTGATGTTTTAATAATACTGAGTATTAATTAATCTTAGGAATCCTAGCCACCTATAAATCATGTGATATCTAATGAGCATTCTGAAAGTTCATATGCTGAAAGTAGTTGTCATTACCATGACAACCCTCTGTAGTCACATTGTGACTGGTAGAAGCCATTAGGATATCCACCCTAGTCTACTGTTACAGGACTCCCTTCAAGGTCATGGGACATTCTTGGTGAATGGATAACTTTCTCCCTTTTGTAAAAACATGAAGGAAATTTCATTGTGGAATTAAAAGTTGGTAGCAGTGTCAGGTAATGCTTCCTTATTGTTTTGACTGGCATTTTATTAATAATCATGATGCTGATTTTCCCATTCCTGTTGGCCATTTGCCTGTGTCCTGAGAAAAGTACATTGGGTTCTCAGTAATCATTTGATGATAAGCTCCGGTTGCTTTGTGTTTCCTTTGCTTTTGAGTAGCAGAAGTTCCCCAAGGACACTCTGCACACTAACTCCTCACCTGGAAGAATTTGTAGGTGGTCTTGCCCATTCTTTTCTGCAGGCTGATTTTGCATTTTGCTTGTTTTCTCTTTTCATCTACAGAAACTGAACAAGCTGCTAAAAATAAACCATCTAAAAAGTGACACTGTTGCATTTTTGTTGTTTGTATTTCTTACTGTCTTTTTAGGTAGGATCTCAGTCTTTTAGGTAGGATCTCACATTATAACCCAGGATGCCTGGAACTCATCAAACAACATAGACTGGCACGTAACTCATGACAATCCTTCTGCCACAGTCCCCAAAGTGCTGAAATTACAAGCAGGAGCCACCACAGCTGGTAAGCAATATCACTATTACATATACTCTGTGGTTAGAGCTGTGTCTTCTACGCTTCTCTCTTTGCTGGTAAGAACGGATCCCCTGTCCAGTGGAAATTAATGGTGTCATCACTGGGAAAAGACTATTACTCAGTTAGGGTCATCTATTGGGGTCTTCGGTGTGGATGGCCTTAGAATTCAGAAGCTTTGGTCAGCAACACGGTTGGAAAAATACCCTCCGAGTCCTGAAATTCATGGGCCAGGAATCTGCCAACCAGACATGGATCAGTGAGTTTATCCTGTTGGGGTTTTCCAATGATTGGGGCACTCAGGTCTTCCTCTTTGCCCTGATCCTTGCCATGTACTTGGTAACCGTTGCAGGGAATTCCCTGATTCTTCTCCTCATCAGGCTGGACAGCAGGCTTCACACCCCCATGTACTTCTTCCTCAGTGTTCTGTCCCTAGTGGACCTTTGCTATGGGAGTAGTATTGCCCCGCAGATGCTGGCCCACTTGGTTTCAGCCCGGAAGCTCATGCCTTTTCCCAGCTGTGTGCTCCAGCTCTGCGTCTCCTTGGCACTGGGTGGCTCTGAGTTCTTCCTTCTGGGAGCCATGTCCTGTTATCGCTACGTGGCAGTACGCCACCCACTGCACTACACCGTTATCATGGATGGAGGACTGTGCCGGGGGCTGGCTGCCAGTTGCTTGGTGACTGGTTTCTTGAATTCACTGATGGAGACGGTGATCACCTTCCGTCTTCCTCTGTGCCACGACGTCATTAATCACTTCGCCTGTGAGACCCTCGCAGTTCTCCGGCTGGCCTGTGTAGACATTTCTTTCAACAAGGTCATGGTGGCCGTCTCAGGGTTCCTGGTGATCATGCTTCCCTATGGCCTGGTTCTATTCTCTTACGCTAGTATAGTCATCGCCATTCTGCACATTCACTCTCCCCGGGGACGTCGCAAAGCCTTTGGGACGTGTGCTTCTCACCTCACTGTGGTTTGCATGTGCTTTGGGGCCACAATCTTCACCTACCTAGGGCCACGCTCTGCCTCTTCTGAGGACAAGGAGAAGGTGGTTGCTCTGTTCTATGCTGTGGTGGCACCCATGTTGAACCCCGTGATCTACAGCTTGAGGAATAAAGAGGTCATGGCTGCTCTTAGGAAACTTGCCGAGAAATTAAGGTGAGAGAAGGAAGATCTTTAGATGTTTGGACCATCTATGGTCAGAACCAAACCAGTGATCAGAGAAATGTTGGTAGAGTTCCTACCCTTCATTGAGGAAAAATTGATAACTGTATTCATATCATCATGGTCAAAGACGTTTCTACGCATGTCTAATGAACTTCATCACAGAGAAACACTGAATATCTGCCCGTCAATAACCTATGACATACCCCCTGAGATCCTGTTCTCTCTGCCTTACAATGACTTGGAGACTCCATCTTCAATGACAATGGATTTTGTCATTCTAACAGTGACAAGGGAATGAGCCTCAGCTTCTCCAAACACAGTGGGTGGCAAATCCTTGTTCTGCCTTTCATTAGCTGTGCTCTCTGGTAAGTTACTGAACTATTTTATGCCAGGAATACTCTGTTTGGCTAAATGCTGAAATATACTTAGTTTCCAGGGTGGCTGCAAACACTGGGGCAATTTATGTTAAATGCCCTCCCACCGGCAATTACAGGAAAAGTTCACTGTTCTCCCTCCTTTAAGTGACCCAAACCAAACTGACAGCTAATTCAAAGACATACAGCACTAACACAGAACGAATCACTCTGTTTCGCCTTTGAAGTTATGGATGCAAGCAGTTGGATTTGTTTTTGAGATTCTAGACCCAGCTCTGATAATTCTTGCCAAAGAAGAACTATTTATATCAGTTATAAATTTTGTGAATCTATGACTTTTCTGTTTTCATAACTTCAGTTCTTGTGAGAATGAAGTGGGCTCCCTAGAGTTTTTAATTAGGATTCTATCTCAGGTAGCCTAAGAAAATTTCTGAGAGAAGCACATTATATCAAAGAATTTATGCTGACTTAATGTTCTATAAGATTTATATCTGAGCGGACTGGAGACATGGCTCAGAAGGTCTCTTGCAGAGGTCTGGAGTTCAATTCTCAGCACCTAAGATGCCTTCCAACTTCCTGTAACTCCAGTTCTAAGACATCCAACAGCCCATTCTGGGCTCATATGCACAACTCCTCTGCCACACACACATACACATAAACAAAGATAAAAATAAAATCTTCTAACAAATTGATGTGTATGTATGTCTGTGTGTTTATATACATATGGGTCCTTAAGTGTGTTCAGGTTAAGGAGTATGGATAAGGGCCATGAAAGAAATTATGAAATTTTGTAACATTAACTTATTTATAATGTAACCTTGAGTGATTTGAAAGTTGTAGAAATATATAGAAAGGTACATTTTACTTTTGCATCAATTTAGGGAAGTCACTTGGAGTTCACGCTGAGCTGACTGATAGAACCAGGGCTTCTTTTAATTCCACTTCAAACTTCCTCCTTTATTCTTAAATATTCTCTACTCAATATTTTACCTTGTTTTAGTATAATTGATATGTTCATATTGTATATGCACATTTTAAATTTATATCTACATTAATTCCTACATAAAATTGTAGATATTTTGGGGTTATTATCTATTCCTTTTCTTATTCTAACATTCTCTCTCTCTCTCTCTCTCTCTCGTGTGTGTGTGTGTGTGTGTGTGTCTGTGTGTGTCTGTGTGTGTCTGTGTGCTCGAGGGGCAAGTTTCAGGAAGATTTTTTCTTCCACAATGTGGGTTCTAGGGATTGAGCTCAGGTCATCAGACTTGACAACACTGGCCCTTGTCCATTGAGCTATTTTGCAAGTCCTATATATGCTCTCCAATGGAAAAAAGTACCTGATTACTGTTTTGGAAGATGAAGGCTATGGTCTTGCAATGGAAAGGGTTTCATCTTATAAACATAGAGTATATACAAAAATGCTGTGTGTAATGTTGAGCTGATAAACACTACTGTCTAAAATATAAGAACTCTGGCATTTTGTCACTACTCAAAGGCTTTTAATGTAATACTTTTATAATATAAAAGCATTGAAAGTTTAAGGATCTAGGTAAGATTACTTTCTACTCTCTCAATGTTTCTCAGAGCAGGCTGATGACTCAGCACATGTAGGAGCTTGTCACCAAGCCTTATGACACTGATTGTCAGAGCCTCATGGTAGAAGGAGAAAGCACACTCCATCAATTACCTCTCCATGAATACCCATAGTAGCACAGGCACTCACACATGTGCACATATATATGTACACACATGCTAAATGCATATTTAAACAGTTTTTCATATTGTAGTCAGTGAGGTTTTGTTTTAAAAGAAGACAAATTTGGGGGAAAGAAGTGGAGATCGATGTGGGAGGAGTCAGAGTAGTTAACATAATCAAACTGCAGATTATGTGAGCATGAAGAATTCTATTAATTACCATTCTGGGCTTTTGTGACTTTCTCAATTACATAAAAACACATAGACTACAGTCTCTGTTTTCTAGATCTGTCAATTTATTATGTTATTGCTAACAGGAAGATGGAAGCTTCATGCACAATAACTATCACTTCGTATTCAAGAGGATTGTTTCAAGCACTGCTCTGTTTGTTTATATATATATATTATTTTTAAATTTAAATATAAATTAGAAACAAGTTTGTTTCACATGTCATTTCAGGTCCTCTCTGTTTCCCGTTTCCTCCCTCCTCCCGTGCCCTTCCCAAACCCCCAAAATCCACTCATTTCCCCAGGGAGGGTGAGGCCCTCCATGCGGGATGTCCATAGTCTGTCATTTCATCCAGGCAGGGCCTGGACCCTCACCCATGTGTTCAGGGTAAGAGTGCATCTATCATTGTTGGATGGCAGTCCAAAGTCCATTTGTATACAAGGGATAAATACTGATCTACTACTCAAGGCTCAATAGATTAACTAGGTGTCCTCACTGACACCCACATTCAGGGGTCTTGATCAGTCCCATGCTGGATTCCCAGGCATCAGTCTGGGATTCAAGAGCTAACTCCTGTCAGGTCAGCTGTTTCTGGGGGTTAAACCAGCCTAGTCTTAATCCCTTCGGTCATCCTGCCTCCCTCTCTGTTGCTGGCTTTCTTGAGTTCAGCTCAGTGCTTAGCCGTGGAGTCTGCCTCTGCTTCCATCACCCACTGAATGAAGGTTCTGCTTCCCAGACTCTTTGGCCATGGGATTGTAGGCTGGCACTCCCCAGATCCATGTCTAAAATCCATATATGAGAGAGTACATGCCATGTTTCTCTTTTTGTAACTGGGTAACCTGGCTCAGGATGGTTTCTTCTAGTGCCATCCATTTGCCTGCAAATTTCAGGATTCCATTGTTTTTTTCTGCTGAATAGTACTCCATTGTGTAAATGTAGCACATTTTCTCTATCCACTCTTCAGTTGAGGGGCATCTAAGTTGCTTCCAAGTTCTGGCTATTACAAATAATGCTGCTATGAACATAGTGGAACAGACATCCTTGTTGTATGAATGGGCATCTTTTGGGTATATGCCTAAGAGTGGAGTTCCTGGGTCTTGTGGTAGGTTTATTCCCATTTTTCTGAGGAATCTCCGTACTGATTTCCAAAGTGGCTGTACAAGTTGACACTCCCACCAGCAGTGGAGGAGTGTTCCCTTTCACCACATCCTCTCCAGCATAAATTGTCATTGGTGTTTTTGATTTTAGCCATTCTGACAGGAGTGAGATGGTATCTCAGAGTTGTTTTGATTTGCATTTCCTGGAGGGCTAAGGATGTTGAACACTTTCTCATGTGCCTCTCAGCCATTTTAGACTCCTCTATTGAAAATTCTCTATTTAGTTCTGCAGCCCACTTTTTAATTGGATCCTTTGGTGTTTTGGAGACTTGCTTCTTGAGTTCTTTGTAAGTTTTGGAGATCAGCCCTCTGTCAGATGTGGGATTAGTGAATATTTTTCCCATTCTGTGGGCTGCCTTTTTGTCTTGCTGACTGTGTCCTTTGCCTTACAGAAGTTTCTCAGTTTCAGGAGGTCCCATTTATTAATTGTTGATCTCATTGTCGTGCTACTGGTGTTGTGTTCAGAAGCTCTCCTGTACCAATTCATTCAAGGATACCACCCACTTTCTCTTCTAAGAGGTTCAGTGTAGCTAGGTTTATGTTGAGGTCTTTGATCCATTTGGACTTCAGTTTTGTACATGGCAATAGACATGGATCAGTCAGCATTCTTCTACATGCCAACATCCAGTTATGCCAGCACCATTTGTTGAAGATGCTTTCTTTGTTCCATTGGATATTTCTAGCTTTTTGTCAAAGATGAGATGTTTATACATGTGTAGGTTAATATCAGGGTTTTCAATTTGATTCCATTGGTCTACCTGTCTATTTTTGTGCCAATATCAAGCTGTTTTCAGGACTATAGCTCTATAATAGAGCTTGAAGTCAGGGATGGTGATGCCTCCAGACGTTGCCTTGTTGAACAGGGTTGTTTTGGCTATGCTGGGTCTTTTGTTTTTCCATACAAAATTGATTATTGTTCTTTCAAGATCTGTGAAGAATTGTGCTAGTATTTTAATGGGGATTGCATTGAATCTGTAGATTGCTTTTGGCAGGATTGCCATTTTTACTACATTGATCCTACCTATCCAAGAGCATGGGAGATCTTTCCATTTTCTGAGTGCTTCTTTAATTTCTTTCTTTAAAGACTCAAAGTTCTTGCCATACAGGTCTTTCACTTGTTTGGTTAGCGTTATCCCAAGGTATTTTATGTTGTTTGTGGCAATTGTAAAGGGTGATGTTTCTCTGTTTTCTTTTTCAGCCATTTTGTCATCTGTATATAGTAGGACTACTGATTTTCTTGAGTTGATCTTGTAGCCTGCCACTTTGCTGAAGGTGTTAATCAGCTCTAAGAGTTCCCTGGTAGAGTTCTTTGGGTCACTTACGTAAACTATCATATTATCTGCAAATAGTGAATGTTTGACCTCTTCCTTCCCAATTTGTATTGATTTAATCTTAGCAAGTAATAGCTATCCAGGAAGTCGTCCATTTCCTTTAAATTTCCAATTCTGTAGAATATAGGTTTTCAAAGTATGACCTGATGAGTCTCTGAATTTCCTCAGAGTCCATTGTTATGTCCCCATTTTCATTTCTGATTTTCTTAATTTGCATGTTCACGCTCTACTGTTTGGTAAGTTTGGACAAAGGTTTGTCTATCTTGTTGATTTTCTCAAAGAACCAACTCTTCCTTGCATTGATTCTTTGTATTGTTTTCATAGTTTCTACTTTATTGTTTTCAGCCCTCAATTTGATTATTTCCTGGCGTCTACTCCTTCTGGGGGAGTTTGCTTCTTTGTGTTCTAGAGTTTTCAGCTGTGCTGTTAATTCTCTAGTATAACTATTCTCCAGTTTCTTCATGTGGGCACCTAGTGGTATGAACTTCCCACATAGCACTGCTTCTAAGTGTCCAATAGGTTTGGGTATGTTGTGTCTTCATTCTCATTGAATTCTAGGAAGTCTTTAATTTCTTTTTTTATTTCTTCTTTGACCCAGGACATGGTGCAGTTGTGCATTATTCAATTTGCATGCGTTTGCAGGGTTTCTGCAATTTGTGTTGTTGTTGAATTCTAATTTTAACTGCATGGTGG
The DNA here is from genome assembly GCF_017639785.1 of Mesocricetus auratus. Taxonomy (NCBI): domain Eukaryota; kingdom Metazoa; phylum Chordata; class Mammalia; order Rodentia; family Cricetidae; genus Mesocricetus; species Mesocricetus auratus. The sequence continues at coordinate 285 of NW_024435423.1, read as the reverse complement.
TCTGATAAGATGCATGTTGTTATTCCAATATTTTGTATGCTGCTGAGGTTTGATATGTTGGCAAGTATGTGGTCGATTTTTGAGAAGGTTCCTTGTGGAGATGAGAAGAAGGTATATTCTTTTTATGTGGATGAAATGCTCTATAGACGTCTGTTAATCCCATTTGGGTCATTACTTCTAATAGACCGTTTGCTTCTTTGTTGAGTTTCTGTCTGGTATTTCTGTCTAGTTGTGAGAGTGTGGTGTTGAAATCTCCCACTATAAGTGTGTGGGCTTTATATGTGA